>NC_141808.1:12296216-12597466 GCF_057944985.1 Cucurbita pepo subsp. pepo
GCTCAAAGATCGGAGTTCAAATAATAAGGTAGATATACCACAGCTTTTAGGAGGAGATTGTTAAATAAAAGCTATGGTTTCCTTAGATTTCGTTAGTTGTTTTTACTTTTTCAAAATCTGAATTAACGCTCTCGTTGAATGGAACAACGTAATTTTTGCTGGCCATTTTGGCCAACTTTGTGTGCAAGTTTTTGCCCGCTACTCTCCATTTTTAGGATTAGAGTTTGTTATTTAAAGTATTCAACGGAAGGAAATCAAATCATCATCGAGTTTTCAGCAAATCTCTCTCTTTTACTTTCAGTTACTTTTCCTTTGAAGAAATTTTCGAAGGCCAGTTTTTTCGTCTACGCTTTCCTCCCAATTGCTAGAGTCAACAAATTGCAGAACCAACAAAGAAAAGAGAGAACCAACAAAGAAAAGGGATGGTAATTCCATTCGAGAACCAACCAAGAAAAGGGATGGTAATTCCATTCGAAAACCAACAAAGATGAAACCAACAAAGAAAATGGATGGGCTAATTCGAGGACCAACAGAGAAAGGGGAGAACGAACAAAGAAAAGAGATGGTAATTCCATAACCAACAAAGATGGAACCAACAAAGAAAAGGGATGGTAATTCCATTCCAGAACCAACAAAGAAAAATGATGGTAATTTCAGAACCATCCTTACCTTATCCCGCTGTTGCTGGCAACCAAAGAAAATTGATGGTAATTCCATAACCATCTTTACCCTGCTGTTATGGGGCTGTTGCGGGCAATGAAAGAAAAGGGACGGTAATTCCATAACCATCTTTACCTTGCTAATTCCAATGGGGGCTGTTGCTGGCAACCAAAGAGAACGGATGTAATTCCATAACCATCTTTACCGTGCTAATTCTAAAACCATCTTTACTTGCTGTCATGGGGCTGCTGGCCACCAAAGAAAAGGGAGGGTAATTCCATAACCATCTCTACCATGCTTATTCGAGTGGGGGTTGTTGTTGGCAACCAAAGGAAAGGATGGTAATTCTATAACCATCTTTACCTTGTTAATTCTAGAACCATCTTTATCAGTTGTTTTGGGGCTGTTGTTGACCACCAAAGAAAAGGATTTTAGTTTTTTTATATTTATATTATTTTAGAGCTAATATCGTAATACATTTTTCTTTTTATTATTTTGTTTAGTTATATTTTTTATAAAAAATTAATATATTTTAAGTTTCTTTTCTAGTATATATATATACTAGAAAAGAAACTTAAAATATGTTAATTTTTATAAGAAAATGGTTAAAGGAAAAGGGCAATTTAATGATAAACTTGAAGAAGGCAAAACGATAAGGATAATTTAATTTAAGAAGTAAATTTAATAAATAACAAAGAAATAGGAGAAATGGAAGGGAAATTTAACTCAAATTATTGAGGGGAAAGGAAGAAACTAAAAGTAATAAATATTATAAAATAAACTAAATAAAATAATAAAAAAGTACTATGATATTAACTCTAAAATAATATAAAAAATTAAAAAAAATATATTAAAAAAAATTATTGTTAGTGTATTAAATTAACTCTATCTACGATATAAATTAACTTCACTTACCTACGACATTAATTTTTTTATATAAACTTAAAAAGAAATTTAAAATATATTAAAAAACTAGTGTATTAAATTGACTCTATCTACTTATACATAAATTAACTCTTCACCTACTGTCACTATTGTTATACTTAAAAAGAAATTTAAAATATATTTAAAAAAATTAAATAAAAAACTATAAAAAAAAATTATATTATAAAAGAATCTAAAGAAAATAATGTACTGGGATATTAATTTTTTTTTAATATACTCAAAAAGAAATTTAAAATTTATTTAAAAAATATAATAAAGAAGAAACTAAAAATAATAAAATATTATAAAAAAAACAAAACAAAATAATAGTAATAATAATAATAAAATATAAGAAATACCATATAGGTATGATTGAAATAGAACATTTAAATTAAAAAGTTATAAATAAATTTAATATAGTTTACTTATCCAACTTTCAGTGTGACCTATTTATCTATCTATATTAATTATTATAATAAAAACATACAAAAATTTTTTTTATTTAAAATCTTTCTTACTTGGATGATAATAAATATTAAAACTAATTCATCATAAATTTATATTAATTTATATTAATTCATCAAAATTAAAAAAAAATTAAAAAAAAATAAAAAATAAAAAATAAAAGAACTTAAACCTCCATTAAGAATTAGAAACTTTCTCTTATATAATTTATTTCTTTTTAAATTTATCTAACTTACAAAGTATTATATCATATAAATTTATGGACGAACATTTGTATTTACTAAAAGTGACTAACTCAATTAAAAAAAAAAACTATTTTAGTCTTTTATATGCAGCACACACGTATTTTAGTCTATTTTAGTCTTTTGAATGTTCATGCAAATTTGACATTACCAAATTTTGACACTTCAAAATTCCACTCAAAATTCCACTCAAATTTGTGGGATTATGTGGCAAGCATGAAGTTTGAGTTAACCAAATTTTGACACTCAACATTCCACTCAAATGTGTGATTACAGGGCAAACATGAAAGTTTGGTTAAACCATATATCGACACTCAATATCCACTAACTCAAACATCGATTTTTCCATTAAGTGGAGTCAACATATTGATTATGAATCCCTATTCATAATTAAATTCTTATTTAAATATCTCCAATTCTCTCATTTTGTTTAATTCGTAATTAAATCAAAATGCGGTTAAATATATTGTATATATTGAGCGCATATTTCCTAACTTGAGTTCGAACACTTCAATCTCACTCGTCACACTGTTCTAAGGTTTAGTCCGATATGAGCTAGCAAGGGGACCCAATGGACCTACAGATCATGGGCTCCAACGATCCGAGATTAAACGGCTAAACTCATTAATCTTTTAACCAACATTCGTTAACTACTAGAACACTCCACTATAGCCTAATAGTTGCACTCCCCTCACTATAGATATATTTCTATCCATTTTATATAACCATGATTAGTAAGTCGATCCTTCACCGATTGTTCGTAACTAGAGCTGGGTCAATTTACCATTTTTACCCCTAAAGTTTTTTCTTGTTCCTTAAGTCCCATTGATCCTCTAGTGAACAATTGTTTTGTGGTCCAACCACCAAAAGACCTGGAGTCAGTACTTAAGGGAACAACCTCTCTACTATCCCTAAAAGCGGGTAGGAGTGAATTCTATCTTGCACCCCACGTCCCCAGCTATTAACCCAGTCTTACCCTTGAAATGGGAGGTTATTGAGTCGGCGAACTCGGGCCACTTTCACCCATGTAAATCTAAGGATAATTCTGAATAAACAAGAGTTCATAGTTAGCTCAGGATTAAGGTCGAGTTACCTAGATCATCGAGTAAAAAAATCAGTCTCAATAGTGAACGACATTATAAAGTGAGAGTGATTTTCTTCATGGTTCGATCTTATACAATACTCATTGCATAGGACACCCCCACTCACATGTCTCCACATGTACAATTTAGTGATCACATTGTTTATATCATATACAAAAGTGGGCCGCATCCATAGTGTCCCCAAGATAAGGTACTCAGCCTTATCCCTGTACTGTAGATCATTTTGCCTATATACTTGAACTTGATTACTCTTATGTCTTTACATATAGTTCAAGTAATCATACTATAGCCAGAGTATTCTTAGTTTAATAGATTTAGATTAATGATCGTAAAATTCACTTTATTCAATAACGATCTTTATTGAATAAACATCAATAATAACTTTATTGAAAATAAAATATGTTTTTGTTTACAAACTATGAGTTTTAGGACATAAAACGTAACAGATTGGTAACTGTTATTGTAGGCAAAATCTCTCAAAGGCAAATGTTCGTCCCAGCACCCAGAGAAATCTATGACACAGGCTCGCATAATATATTCTAACATCAGATTTAGCCTTTTGGTCTGTCCGTCTGTTTGAGGGTGAAATGTTGTACTGAATCTCAACTGGGTTCATAGTGCTTTTGGAGACTTTTACAAAACTAGAGGTGAACCTGGTGCCCCAGTCTGAGACTATGGACACTGGTACTCCGTGTAGGCGTACTATCTCCCTAATATATAACTGAGCCCACCGATCCACTCGATATGTGGACTTGCCTGGAATGAAGTGATCTGTCTTGCTTAGTCAATCTACAACCACCCAGATTACATTATATCCCTGCTTAGTCTTGGGCAACCCTGAGATGAAGTCCATACAAACTGCTTCCCATTTCCATTGAGGAACATTCAAGGGCTATAGCAATCCTGCTGGACGTTGTCTCGGGGCCTTTACCTGCTAGCAGGTTAAACTTCAACTTATGAAATCTGCTATTACGAAATCAACTTACATCCTTTCAAATCCTCATACATCTTAGTACTTCCAGGTGAAACGTATAAGAGATGTATCATGGGCTTCGGTCATAATATCCTTTAGGATTCTCTCGTCTCGAGGAACGCACAGGCGATCTTGCCACCGCAGGCCCCCATATGAGGAGATAGAATACCCAGTTGGTCTCTTCGCTTCTTTCTGACTCCACACTTTGTTGAGGTGTTCATCAAACCTCTGGGCATCAATGACTTGTTTTCTTAGGGTGGGTTGCATGGTCATCTGTTCTACATGAGCGGAGCCACCTTTAACCACAACATCTATCCCAGCGATCTTTATCTCATCTTGTAATTTCTCTTGCTTGGTGATCATCGCAGAAGTATGAATGACATTCCTGCTCAATGCATTAGCTACAACATTGGCTTTGCCTGGATGGTACAGGATCTCTATATCGTAATCCTTTACCAATTTCAATCATCGTCTCTGTCTCATATTGAGCTCTTTCTGCGTGAACAAGTACTTGAGACTCTTGTGATCGGTGAAGACTTGAACTTTGTCCTCATACAGGTAATGTCGTCACCTTTTCAAAGCAAATACTACTGCTGCTAACTCAAGGTCATGCATGAGATAGTTTCGTTCATATTTCTTCAATTGTCTAGAGGCATACGCTGTCACCTTACCCTTCTGCATGAGCACACACCCTAATCCTTTCCCTCATGTGTCACTATACACCACGAGGTTGCCTGACCCATCTGGAACTTCAAACGAGATTATAACATCATTCCAATCATTCGCCACTAAGGAGCTACTAAATGTTGGAGAAGAAGTTGTTACTAACCACCTATGTTGATGATGGAAATTTGGTCATAAAAGAATTTTGGATTCTGTAGCCCATGAATATGTTACATGAAATTAAGGCTTCCCCTTGATATGAATCTCCATCCACTCTAAATTTAACATAGGTAGCCAAAGTTCTTTCTATATTGTGATCACGTAGAAAGCTAACCTTTATTGAATTTGTATAGTTTGGTGGCTAAATCATTATGGAAAGTCTTTGTCCACTAGAAGAATCACTCTAGGAAAGTTACCCAGTGTAATGTCCTATGACATAAGAATTAACATGCATGAAAATATTAACGAGAGAGAAAAATACAATATGAACAAAGAGAAATAAAATGAGAAGAGATGAACCTGCTTGCTTGATATTATATCCAAAACGTTGTCTAGACTTCTAACCAACGATTCACAACCACTGACATCCATTTTTTTCATACGCTGAGAAAGGTTTAGAATTTGTCGAAGAAACTTGCAATTCCTCAAGGACATAAACTTATGAAGACATGAGGGTAGAGTACAAATTTGTTTCTGGACAAGACTATGCTATTTAATAAAGGGTTAGGCATCACATACAATTTTCAAGAAATCTATGTTGCCATATGGAACCTCCAACAAAGTCAACACGGCTTTTGGGTAAGTTTCCATGACTTGAAGAAGAGAATAATATGGATGGGTGAGTCCCATCTATGGAGATTCCACAAGGACATGAACTTATGGATACATGAGAGTAAATATGCATCGATATGTTGTAACATTGAAGATTCAACAAAATCAACTGGGAAACATAAGGTTTTTCAGTAAGTTTCCATAATTTGAAGAAGAGCATATTGGATGGATTGGTGAGTTCCATTTACTGGGGAGCATTTCAAATGTAGAACAGCCACTAAGATGAAGTTCTTTAAGATTATGTAACAAATAAATAGTGGTAGGAGTGGGGATGAGGTTCGTACAACCGTCAAGGTTTAAGACCTTGAGCTCATAAACGTTTCCAATTGATGAAGGTAGCTTCTTTATGTCGATAGAATCCAAATACAACGACGCTAAAAATTTCATGTTTTCAGCAATTTTTAGAAACATTTTGAGATTAGATCTGCTTGAGAGTTCAAGATATTTAAGAGATTTTAACTGGAAGTAGCTTGGAAGCTTCTCAAGCTTAGTGCACCTTGTTATTTTTAATCGTAATAAGTGAAAGATTCTCGAGGAGTAAAATTTCAAAACTTGGATTGAAATAGTATTATTAATGTAGTCAACTTTTTATCCCACTAGAAAACAAGAAATATCAAGGAAAATCTCCTTTACTTTTTCTTCAAGCCCATAAAAAACTCTGCTTGGTCTCTTAGGAAAGAAACCAAAACACCAAGAGCCAAAGGAAGACCTTTACAATAACTTGTAGCACGTTTTAAAAGGTCTAAGTAATTACTTGGTGGATGATTTTTCTTAAAAGTATGCTAACTAAAAAGTTCAAGTGTGTCGTCATCATACTGCTGATCAAATTCATGGATATAACGTAAATGGTTGCTTCTTGTTGTCATAATGATTACACTACCAAGGCCAAACCGATCATGTCCACCAACCAATGCTTCTAGTTGCTCAAGCTTATTCACATCGTCAAGAGTTATAAGAACTTTCTTTGAATGTAAGTCTATTCCTTATGATGTTGATTCCTCAGTCAAGATTACTAAAATCTTCGAATCTTCCTTTAAGATCTCATGGAGTAGGATTTCCTGGAGTTGAACAAGGACATTTTTGAAGCTTCCCTAACATTCGATTGAAAGCACCAAGCTTCAAATTGGTGAGCAATTTTGTTGTATAAAGCTTTGGCCAAAGTCGTCTTACCAATGCCTCCAATCCCATATATCCCCACCATGTAGACACCATTACATGGCTCATCTTATTTCGAATAATCGGAGTTTGACCTTAAATTTTCTAGTTGAGAATCAATTCCAACCATATAAAGGCGTGCAAGTAAGATTTAATATCGACAATACTTCTTTTACAAGATCAAAAATTTGCAATCCCATATAAGATTTGATATTTTGCAATTTTCAAGCTCAAAAATTGTGAACTCAACAAAGTGTCAATGATTTCGGGAAGAGCATACTGGATCGTTGGTTGGGTCCCATTTATTGGGTAACATTTCAATTCCGGAACACCCATTAAGACGAAGATGACGAAGATTCAGTAGCAAATAAATGGTACTAGGGAGGGAGATGAGGTTTGTGCAACCTTCAAGGTCTAACACAGCGAGATCACTAAGGCATCCAATTGTTGAAGGTATCTCCTTTGTGGCCGTAAAATCCAAATCCAAAATCCTTAAAGATTTCATGTTTTCGACAATTTTTAGAAACTTTTTGAGCTTAGAACACCTAGATAGTTTTAAATATACAAGGGACTTTAACTCGAGGTAGCTTGAAAGTTTTTCAAGGTTAGTGCATTTTGTAAGCTCTAAGATACGAAGACTATCTAAAGCTCTAATAGACTCAGAATCACTCTTTTTATGCAATTATTGAGATATAATTTTTTAAGGTTTGATGATGGGGAGAAGTTTGTAAGTTCCTAAAGTTTTTTTTTTCTTTCTTTCTCTCTTTCTTTCGGTATCTAAGCTTCAAAATTTTAAGAGATTTCGACCTGAGATAGCTTGGAAACTTTTTAAGATTCGAACAATGATTAAGGTATAAGGTAACAAGCTTACCAAGAGAAACAATTGACGTAGGAATGGTTCTCAATTTTGTGCAATTGTCAAGATACAATTCTTCAAAGTTTGACGATATTGGAGAGAAGTTACGAATTTTCTCTAATGAATTAGAGTAACTAAGATCAACAAACTTCAACCATTGTCAATCCTAGAAAAGAAAAATCTAATTTAGATAAAATATTATTATAAGAAAATCAATGAAAATTTTTGAATCATAAAAGTAGCAATATAATTATCTTCGATTCTTTCCCCAAATTTTTGATGAGGCTATGTTGCAAATCTAATCCAACAAGATCTTTTGTAATAAAGAAAGATGGCAAAGATTTTTAAGCAAATCCACGCCATTTAATCCACTTTAAATTATTCTGTAGATATTCAATATTAGTGAAAAATCTTGCATTTTGAACCATTAGCCATCTTAGGTTTTTCATGTTTCTAAAAGCTCGAGGATCAACACCCAACCTTGTGGGTTTAGGTAACTCCAACTTTATAGCTTTAATTGCATCGGTTCCCTACAAACTCATAGTTTAGTAATTCAACATTACTATCGACTTACTTTGACAAACATACCTGTCCATTCTCCTTGGTCGTATCTAGTACAAAGGAAAGAATCCAAAACAACAAGAGCCAACGAATGACCTTTTACAATAACTTGTAGCACGTTTTGAAACGTCTAGGTATGTACTTGGTGGATGACTTTTCTTAAAAGCGTGTGAACTAAAAAGTTTAAGGGCATCATTGTGATTCATTCTTTGAATACGATACTTTTCATCAAATTTGTGGATAAAAGTAAATGACGGTTTCTTGTTGTCACAATGATTATACTACCAGCGTCAAACCAATCATGTCTACCAACCAATGCTTCTAACTGCTCAAGCTTATCCACATCATCTAGAGCTATAAGAACTTTATTTGAACGCAGTCTATTTCTTACCATGTTGATTCCTTTATCAAGATTTTCAACCTTCAAAATTTCCTTTAAGATCTCATGGATCTAGTGTTCTTGAAGTTGAACAGGGCAATTGAATTGCTTTGAAGCTTCCTTAAGATTTGATAGAAAGCAACATTCAAATTAGAGAAAAAAATTTTGTATAAAGTTTTGGCCAAAGTGGTCTTACCAATGCCTCCAATCCCATATATGGATGAGTGATTGAGCCTATAATATTATTCATATTTCTTATTAGTTTTGGAGTTATCCAACGATGATACATTATAAGAATGAAGAATCACAACAAACAGGCAAATAGATTTGAGTATTAAAGATTTATATCACATTAGCCATGAAATCAATCAACCATATTAACCAAAAATGTGTATTTCTTTATAAAATAATTTGTACATTTAATCTTTTCAAGACCAAATATAAAAGTTTTTTTTTTTTTTTTTTTTTTTTTGTAGGAGAATCCAATTCAGAAAAGCTAATCCATGGAATGGGCGGGACAGCTTCTACACTTGAAATGTTCCGCCAAACCTGGAAATCTCAAGCTAATTGTGCTCTTCAATGGCAGACATGCATCCATATTTCCCATCTTGATCTTCCCTCTCAACTCCCGAGCTATTTCACGACACACCTGATTCACGGCGTTCACAAAATTCTTTACTATCACAAAAAGCCCTAACGGATTTTCTCTATCCCCTGTTTCATAGTACTCATTTGTCTTCTTCAATTCATCCAACACTCTTTTTTGTTCTCTTCTTGCTATCTCAACTTCTTCCGTTGCGGATTTCACAAATTCTAACATCTTTCTCTTGTATTCACCACAGCCTTCAATCGATAGAAGGTTTTGTATCTCTGAGATTTTGCTTAATAGATTAGGGCAAGTGATAGTGAAGGTTTCGTAGTCGATTGTGGACGCTTTCTTGACGTTAGAGAGCTCTAAGGTGAGTGATTCCATAGCTGATAATCCAAGTATTATGTATTCGATTTCTATTTCCTTTTTCGATTTGAGATTCTTTGAATTTGTGTTTGAGAATTGTTTTTTCCCTTCGAATTTTATGACTTCTTTGACAATGAAAGGAAGCAATGCGGTTTTTCTATCATCTGAAAGTCTTAAGAGTAAATTAAGATGGAAAGCTTTTGCATTACCTCTCGTTGTTCCTGAATTCAATCGGTTTCCAACTTTGAGAGTTGCTTCCAAGAGTTTAGTAAATAACCCTTTATTCATTAGTTCTTCGCAACCCCTACTAAGTGTTTGGGAAAAGTCCTTGAGTCGATTAAGCTCTGATTTGAAGCTTGATCTGAAAAACATGGCGTTTAGACGATTGAAGGCTGTCGGAAAATCTTTGAGAAGATGGAAAATGAAGGATTCTGCATCGTCAAGCCTTAATGGATCGCCATCAAATTCGAGGATTTGAGATTGTTGTTCTTTGGTTGGAGTGATCTTGACAAGCTTTTCGAGTGTGTCTGAATCGAGGTCATGTCCCTCCGCCAGAGCATCGAGAAGTTCTTTCCGAGTTATGGTGAGGGATTTAAGAATTATTGCAATGTTTCTTGCCCTTCGAGAATGGAGATTAGCGCTTGTCCGCCATTGTTGAGGCCTCTTAGCTTTGTTGGCTGTTTCTTGTTTGTGGCAACATACTCGAACAAAGCTTCCATAAGGTTGACATTAAAGCCGAAGAAAAAAGATCAAACCGTAGTGAAAAACTCAAAGAAGAGAGCCAAATTGAATTATAATGATGGGTTATACCTGAAAGAACCTCTATCGATCTTGTCCCACACCCCGTAGGATGATCTACATTGGTATTGATCTTATCCCAATGTAATGGCTTTAGTCTAGCCGGATAAAGATGGCCCTGGATTGGCAACTGCCGTTGATGGTGGCCGCAGGGGCATTGATGGAGGAGGAGGAATAGCCGTTGATGGTGGCGGTAGGGGCATTGATGGAGGAGGAGGAGGAACTTTGATTGAAGAAATTTGATGGAGCAAAGGAGTAAAAAAAATAATATTTATGGTGTAAAATTCGATGGAGCAAAGGAGTAAAAAAAATTTGATTGAAGAAATTGAAGAAATTTGGCGGTAGGGGCTTCTTCTTTCTTTACCCAACCCTATATTTACGGTAGATTAGGCCATATTTAGCGAATAAAAAATAATAAAAATTCAAATAAAGAATTCATCCGTTTCTTTATAGTCAATTCATGGTTTCTTTATAGTCAACATGGTTTCTTAAAAGCTAAATTAATAATTCAAAAAAAAGAAATCGAGAACATTCTCTTTATTCTTACTTAATAATACTATTAAACTACAAAAGAAAAATAAAATGTTAAATAATTTCTTGTTAATAATTTTCAAACTTTTTAACCACTACCAATTTTCTTTTTGTTGATGACTACTATTAGGGTACCACTTCTCTATAACAGATGAAGGAAAAAATAGACTCATTTGCTCCTTCGTTGACTCGGGCCGATTTCCATAGTCTCAAAGGTTGTTTCTACCGCTGCAATCTACATTTGGGCTTCTATGAGGTCTACTAAGGAACCACACTAGAGGATGGAAGACCTATTGGGAGGAGGTGAACCACCTGAACTTGCGGCGCGCGAGCTTGAAGAAGAGGTGGCTAAGCTGCATGCCATCAGCGCGAATGAACTGAACACCTTCGCCGGAGCAGAAAAGAACTCATGCTGGCTGAAGGTAACGTAGGAAGAGATGACGTCCATCACTGGGAACAAGACGTGGAGTCTGGAGGACATGTCGCCGGGACACCGAGCCATAGGGTTCAAATGGGTCTTCTAACTGAAGCGTAACGAAAAAGGAGAAGTTGTGAAGCACAAGGCCCGTCTGGTGGCGAAGGGCTATGTCTAGAAGCAAGGAGCGGACTTTGAAGAGGTATTCGCGCCGGTGGCAGGGTTGGAATCTGTCGCCTATTGCTGGCGATCGGGGCACATCATTCCTGGGAGGTCCACCACATGGACGTGAAGTCCGCTTTCCTCAACAGAGAGCTGAAGGAGACCGTCTACGTCCGACAACCACCTATCTTCTTGGACAACCACAACTCCGACAAGGTACTGCGCCTGCAGAAGGCACTCTACGGGCTTCGACAAGCACCACGAGTCTAGAATGCGAAGCTCAACAGTACCCTTCTGTCGCTGAAGTTCAAGCGATATGCCTCTGAGCATGGCATGTACATGCAAGGCCACGACAAACAGCGGTTGATCGTGGGAGTGTACGTTGACGCCCTCATAATCAGTGGAGGCGACATGAAGTTCTTGGGAGATTCAAGAGGGAGATATCAAAGAACTTCAAGATGAGTGATCTCAGCGTGCTCAGTTACTACATCGGCATCTAAGTGCAACAGAGTACTGCAGGCATCACCTTCTGTCAAGGTGCATATGCAAAGAAGCTGCTGGACACAGCTGGGCTAGCAGACAGTAACCCTACAAGGACACCAATGGAGGCCCGACTCCAACTAAGGAAGGTCGGCACTACAACGATAATTGACTCCACCCATTACCGCAGCATTGTCGGGAGCCTGCGCTATCTGGTAAACACATGCCCTCACCTTGCTTATTCCGTTGGATACATGAGTAGGTTTATGGAAGCACCTAGGGAGGAGCATCTTGTGGCTGTCAAGCGCATCTGTGCTATGTGGTTAGAACCAGAGGCTGGGGTGTGAGATACTGCGCAGAGAGAGGAAAAGAGAAGCTTGAGCTGGTCGGCTATAGTAATAGTGACATGGTCGGTGACGTTGATGATCGTAAGAGCACTAGCGGGATGATTTACTTCCTCTCAAGCACCGCGATCTGCTGGCAATCAACTAAGCAAAAGGTAGTTGCTTTATCTTCTTGCACTGCAGAGTACATTGTCGCTTTGACGGCAGCAACACAGGGGGTCTAGCTTGTGCAACTGATGGAAGAACTCATCGAAAGAGAAGGCGATCCACCAATGTTATACGTGGACAACAAAGCTACGATCTCCCTGATCAAAAATCCAGTTTTGCACGACCGGAGCAAGCACATAGAAATTAGATTCCACTACATCCGAGAATGTGCAAATCGGGGGCTCATGAAGATTGATATCATCCAAACAGAGAAACAAATTGGAGACATCTTCACCAAATCTCAGGCGCGGTGAAATTTAAAGAACTTTGTTTGAAGATCGGAATTCAAACAATAAGGTAGGTATACACATGATTTTAGTCCGTCGGATCCAAGTCGAACCTGATTCGAATCCAGCCCATTTGTAGAACCTGAAGCCAAAGTTTCCTCAACCCAGCGAATTCGCTCTGCAGCTGAACGCGTCTGCGGCCCATCTCGGGAACAGAAGTCCAGCAGCCAACACCTGTAGCCAACGACCCGGGAGCCAACCCAAACCCGCGACTCTGATCGACCTCGACCCGATGCCACCTGTATTACGTGGCGCGTCCTGCTGCAGCCACATGGCACCCAGCGGCACAGACGCACCCTCGGCTTCACTCGGCGTAAAGGGCTGCGGCGATGCTCCTCTGGCAGCTCCTTTGGCGGCTCCTAGGCTTATCTGGCTCAACTTTCAATTTTTGATCCAATTATCACCGTTCTAACCCTTTCGAACCTATTTTGGGCAGCGTTTAAGGTCATTGAGGCCATTTTAGAGCCGTATTCACATTATTAATTGGATTATTAAATAAAATGTGAAATACTAACAAAAGGTGACTAATGGTGAGATAGGAAGCGAACCCCGACAACCTTTGGAGAAGATCTCGAGGAACGGGAGCTTATGTTAATTAAATTAGAAAATGCTTCGGCTAAGACCAACTAAGTAAGTGGCCTTACTACAGGATAGACTAGAAATTGTATGAGTTATGATGATGTATGAGTTGTATCGTATGATGCGGTATCCTAGTATATGTTGATGTTTGAGTATATGATGATGGATGAGTCTATGATGATGTATGAGTTATGATGATGTATGATTGTTAGTTCTGGAATTACTTTTTTTTTTGTTCGAGAATTACCATCCATTTTCTTTGTTGGTTCTGGAATTACCATCCTCATCTCATCCATTTTTTTTGTTCTAGAATTACAATCTCTTTTCTTTATTCTCGAATTACCGTCCATTTTCTTCATGGGTTCTAGACTTACCCTCCATTTTCTCTCTATTCTAGAATTACCATCCCTTCTCTTTCTTGGTTCTGTAATTACCATCCATTTTCTTTATTCTATAATTACCATCAATTTTCTCTGTTCTAGAATTACCATTCATTTTCTTTGTTGGTTATGGAATTACCATCATATCCCTTATCTTTGTTGGTTTTGGAATTACCATCTCATCTCTTTTCTTTGTTGGTTCCCCCTTTTTTGTTAGTTCTGGAATTACCATCATATCCCTTATCTTTGTTGGTTCTGAAATTACCATCTCATTCTTTTTCTTTGTTGGTTCTGGAAAAAGAACCATCCATCCCTTTTCTTAGTTGGTTCCGGAAAAAGAACTATTACATCCCTTTTTTCTTTGTTGGTTTCGGAATTACCTTTTCTCCTTTTTCTTTGTTGGTTCTGGAATTACCTTTTCCCCATTTTCTTTGTTGGTTGTTTGCCAGCAACAGCCCCATCTCTTTTCCTTTGTTTGCCAGCAACAGCCCCATCTCTTCCCTTTTCTTTGTTGTGAAATTCCACCCTTGTTTGCCCCATCCCTTTTCTTGGTTCAGAAATTCCATTTGTTTGCCAACAACCGCCCAATCCCTTTTCTTGCCAACAGCAGCCCCAGTCCATTTTCTTGGTTCTAGAATTCCATGTGGTTTGCTAGCAACCGCCCCAATCCCTTTTCTTGCCAACAATAGTCCCATCCCTTCCCATCCATTTTCCTTTGTTTGCCAACAACAGCCCCCTTTTCTTTTGTTTCCCAACAACAACAGCCCCATCCCTTCTCCATCCCTTTTCCTTTGTTTGCCAGTAACAACAACCTCATCTCTTTTCCTTTGTTTGCCATCCATTTTCCTTTGTTTGCCATCCCTTCCTCCTTTGTTTGCGAGCAACAACATCCTCATCACTTCCCCATCTCTTTTCCTTTGTTTGCTAGCAACAACAGCCCGAAGTACACAAACCGTGTCGACACTCATAAACGACCCTCAAGTGACAATGCAGCTCTCGAACGCTCCCCCACCTCGAGCTACAGTTAGCGAAGACCTAAAAAAGAAATCTAAAATGCGGTGAGTAAAAAAGTACTCGGTAAGCAGCCTACTTGTAGGCTGCCATCGCATCCAGTTCTTGGTAGGTTTCCACGGGCTTTTCTTTAGGCTCTAGGAAGTTTGGGCTTAACTCTATAGTTTGGCTGACCTTCTGGTGAGGTTTCTAACAGTGTCGTGGTGTAGTTGGTTATCACGTCAGTCTAACACACTGAAGGTCTCCAGTTCAAGTCTGGGCGACGCCATCTTTGCATTTTTTATTTTTATAATAATAATCTGGATTCATTTTGGACATCTACGAGAAAGTTTAAGAGCCTTCGAGCTTGGTAAGCCCGGGAATCGTGCCCTCGAACACACATTGATTCATTTTAGACCTCTACGTGAAAGTTTAAGAGCCTTGGAGCTTATAGGCCCGAGAACCGTGCCCTTGAACACACATTGAGCATGTAATTAATTGTTTGGACTTTTATTGAAGAAATACGTGTACGAATCAACAAGGTCAAGTCTCGGCGACGCCATCTTTGCAATTTTTATTTTTATAATAATAATCTGGATTCATTTTGGACATCTACGAGAAAGTTTAAGAGCCTTCGAGCTTGGTAAGCCCGGGAACCGTGCCCTCGAACACACATTGATTCATTTTAGACCTCTACTTGAAAGTTTAAGAGCCTTGGAGCTTATAGGCCCGAGAACCGTGCCCTCGAACACACATTGAGCATGTAATTAATTGTTTGGACTTTTATTGAAGAAATACGTGTACGAATCAACAAGGACTAGGGTGGAATGATTGTGAGCACGTCATATACTGGATTTAGCCAAGAAATTTATGAACTCAACTTAGTATCAGAGGTCTAGGTTGATTGGTCCAACAAACGGTTTTTGCTAGACGAAGAGCCATTGAGTCTTTCGTTACGTGATTTTCGAGGCTTCAAATCTCGAACCGTGACGAAAATAAAACTAAAAGTAAAATTAAATTAAACATTTAGATAATGCAATTTAAAATCAAACAACACCTCGACTAGAACAAATTGAAAGGCAACACAAACAAGTGTTGTTAAAATTTGTTACTAATGGAGAAAGAGTTCGGGATACTGTTTCTAACGAAATATAAAAGACCCGAAGTACACAAACCGGGTCGACACTCATAAACGACCCTCAAGTGACAATGCAGCTCTCGAACGCTCCCCCACCTCGAGCGACAGTTAGCGAAGACCTGAAAAAGAAATCTAAAATGCGGTGAGTAAAAAAGTACTCGGTAAGCAGCCTACTTGTAGGCTGTCATCGCATCCAGTTCCTGGTAGGTTTCCACGGGCTTTTCTTTAGGCTCTAGGAAGTTTGGGCTTAACTCTATAGTTTGGCTGACCTTCTGGTGAGGCTTCCAACGGTGTCGTGGTGTAGTTGGTTATCACGTCAGTCTAACACACTGAAGGTCTCCAGTTCAAGTCTGGGCGACGCCATCTTTACAATTTTTATTTTTATAATAATAATCTGGATTCATTTTGGACCTCTACGAAAAAGTTTAAGAGCTTGGTAAGCCCGGGAACCGTGCCCTCGAACACACATTGATTCATTTTAGACCTCTACGTGAAAGTTTAAGAGCCTTGGAGCTTATAGGCACGAGAACCGTGCCCTCGAACACACATTAAGCATAAGCTCGAGAACCATGCCCTCGAACACACATTGAGCATGTAATTAATTGTTTGGACTTTTATTGAAGAAATACGTGTACGAATCAACAAGGACTAGGGTGGAATGATTGTGAGCACGTCATATGCTGGATTTAGCCAAGAAATTTATGAACTCAACTTAGTATCAGAGGTCTAGGTTGATTGGTCCAACAAACGGTTTTTGCTAGACGAAGAGCCATTGAGTCTTTCGTTACGTGATTTTCGAGGCTTCAAATCTCGAACCGTGACGAAAATAAAACTAAAAGTAAAATTAAATTAAACATTAAGATAATGCAATTTAAAATCAAACAACACCTCGACTAGAACAAATTGAAAGGCAACACAAACAAGTGTTGTTAAAATTTGTTACAAACGGAGAAAGAGTTCGGGATACTGTTTCTAACGAAATTCAAAAGACCCGAAGTACACAAACTGGGTCGACACTCATAAACGACCCTCAAGTGACAATGCAGCTCTCGAACGCTCCCCCACCTCGAGCGACAGTTAGCGAAGACCTGAAAAAGAAATCTAAAATGCGGTGAGTAAAAAAGTACTCGGTAAGCAGCCTACTTGTAGGCTTTCATCGCATCCAGTTCCTGGTAGGTTTCCACGGGCTTTTCTTTAGTCTCTAGGAAGTTTGGGCTTAACTCTATAGTTTGGCTGACCTTCTGGTGAGGCTTCCAACGGTGTCGTGGTGTAGTTGGTTATCACGTCAATCTAACACACTGAAGGTCTCCAGTTCAAGTCTGGGCGACGCCATCTTTGCAATTTTTATTTTTATAATAATAATCTGGATTCATTTTGGACCTCCACGAGAAAGTTTAAGAGCCTTCGAGCTTGGTAAGCCCGGGAACCGTGCCCTCGAACACACATTGATTCATTTTAGACCTCTACGTGAAAGTTTAAGAGCCTTGGAGCTTATAGGCCCGATAACCGTGCCCTCGAACACACATTGAGCATGTAATTAATTGTTTGGACTTTTATTGAAGAAATACGTGTACGAATCAACAAGGACTAGGGTGGAATGATTGTGAGCACGTCATATGCTGGATTTAGCCAAGAAATTTATGAACTCAACTTTGTATCAGAGGTCTAGGTTGATTGGTCCAACAGACGGTTTTTGCTAGACGAAGAGTCATTGAGTCTTTCGTTACGTGATTTTCGAAGATTCAAATCTCGAACCGTGACGAAAATAAAACTAAAAGTAAAATTAAATTAAACATTTAGATAATGCAATTTAAAATCAAACAACACCTCGACTAGAACAAATTGAAAGGCAATACAAACAAGTGTTGTTAAAATTTGTTACAAACGGAGAAAGAGTTCGGGATACAGTTTCTAACGAAATACAAAAGACCCGAAGTACACAAACCGGGTCGACACTCATAAACGACCCTCAAGTGACAATGCAGCTCTCGAACGCTCCCCCACCTCGAGCGACAGTTAGCGAAGACCTGAAAAAGAAATCTAAAATGCGGTGAGTAAAAAAGTACTCGGTAAGCAGCCTACTTGTAGGCTGTCATCGCATCTAGTAGTTCCTGGTAGGTTTCCACGGGCTTTTCTTTAGGCTCTAGGAAGTTTGGGCTTAACTCTATAGTTTGGCTGACCTTCTGGTGAGGCTTCCATCCGGTGTCGTGGTGTAGTTGGTTATCACGTCTGTCTAACACACTGAAGGTCTCCAGTTCAAGTCTGGGCGACGCCATCTTTGCAATTTTTATTTTTATAATAATAATCTGGATTCATTTTGGACCTCTACGAGAAAGTTTAAGAGCTTTCGAGCTTGGTAAGCCCGAGAACCGTGCCCTCGAACACACATTGATTCATTTTAGACCTCTACGTGAAAGTTTAAGAGCCTTGGAGCTTATAGGCACGAGAACCGTGCCCTCGAACACACATTGAGCATGCAATTAATTGTTTGGACTTTTATTGAAGAAATACGTGTACGAATCAACAAGGACTAGGGTGGAATGATTGTGAGCACGTCATATGCTGGATTTAGTAAAGAAATTTATGAACTCAACTTAGTATCAGTGGTCTAGGTTGATTGGTCCAACAGACGGTTTTTGCTAGACGAAGAGCCATTGAGTCTTTCGTTACGTAATTTTCGAGGCTTCAAATCTCGAACCGTGACGAAAATACAACTAAAAGTAAAATTAAATTAAACATTTAGATAATGCAATTTAAAATCAAACAACACCTCGACTAGAACTAATTGAAAGGCAACACAAACAAGTGTTGTTAAAATTTGTTACAAACGGAGAAAGAGTTCGGGATACTGTTTCTAACGAAATACAAAAGACCCGAAGTACACAAACCGGGTCGACACTCATAAACGACCCTCAAGTGACAATGCAGCTCTCGAACGCTCCCCCACCTCGAGCGACAGTTAGCGAAGACCTGAAAAAGAAATCTAAAATGCGGTGAGTAAAAAAGTACTCGGTAAGCAGCCTACTTGTAGGCTGTCATCGCATCCAGTTCCTGGTAGGTTTCCACGGGCTTTTCTTTAGGCTCTAGGAAGTTTGGGCTTAACTCTATAGTTTGGCTGACCTTCTGGTGAGGCTTCCAACGGTGTCGTGGTGTAGTTGGTTATCACGTCAGTCTAACACACTGAAGGTCTCCAGTTCAAGTCTGGGCAACGCCATACTTGCAATATTTATTTTTATAATAATAATCTGGATTCATTTTGGACCTCTACGAGAAAGTTTAAGAGCCTTGGAGCTTATAGGCCCGAGAACCGTGCCCTCGAACACACATTGAGCATGTAATTAATTGTTATGACTTTTATTGAAGAAATACGTGTACGAATCAACAAGGACTAGGGTGGAATGATTTTGAGCACGTCATATGCTGGATTTAGCCAAGAGTCATTGAGTCTTTCGTTACATGATTTTCGAGGCTTCAAATCTCGAACCGTGACGAAAATAAAACTAAAAGTAAAATTAAATTAAACATTTAGATAATGCAATTTAAAATCAACACCTCGACTAGAACAAATTGAAAGGCAACACAAACAAGTGTTGTTAAAATTTATTACAAACGGAGAAAGAGTTCGGGATACTGTTTCTAACGAAATATAAAAGACCCGAAGTACACAAACCGGGTCGACACTCATAAACGACCCTCAAGTGACAATGCAGCTCTCGAACGCTCCCCCACCTCGAGCGACAGTTAGCGAAGACCTGAAAAAGAAATCTAAAATGCGGTGAGTAAAAAAGTACTCGGTAAGCAGCCTACTTGTAGGCTGTCATCGCATCCAGTAGTTCCTGGTAGGTTTCCACGGGCTTTTCTTTAGGCTCTAGGAAGTTTGGGCTTAACTCTATAGTTTGGGTGACCTTCTTGTGAGGCTTCCAATGGTGTCGTGGTGTAGTTGGTTATCACGTCAGTCTAACACACTGAAGGTCTCCAGTTCAAGTCTGGGCGACGCCATCTTTGCAATTTTTATTTTTATAATAATAATCTGGATTCATTTTGGACCTCTACGAGAAAGTTTAAGAGCCTTCGAGCTTGGTAAGCCCGGGAACCGTGCCCTCGAACACACATTGATTCATTTTAGACCTCTACATGAAAGTTTAAGAGCCTTGGAGCTTATAGGTCCGAGAATCGTGCCCTCGAACACACATTGAGCATGTAATTAATTGTTTGAACTTTTATTGAAGAAATACGTGTACGAATCAACAAGGACTAGGGTGGAATGATTGTGAGCACGTCATATGCTGGATTTAGCCAAGAAATTTATGAACTCAACTTAGTATCAGAGGTCTAGGTTGATTGGTCCAACAGACGGTTTTTGCTAGATGTAGAGTCATTGAGTCTTTCGTTACGTGATTTTCGAGACTTCAAATCTCGGACCGTGACGAAAATAAAACTAAAAGTAAAATTAAATTAAGCATGTAGAAAATGCAATTTAAAATATAGAAATATGTATGATACGTAAATTGAAAATGAGAATGACATGTAAGCATGGAACATGACAAGGGGGGTTATGTTCATTAATGTTAGATGTAGAAGTAATGGGGACCTCAGGCATTATGTGTGTTCATGCATATATGGGGATACCCCTATCCCATCACGAGGGTACGGACACGTACATCCAAGGGTAGGACAACGACCGTTATTCATTGCATAGCGCTGCCGCAACGGTTACTAGTTCTAACAGGTTCTAGCATAAGGAGCTCCCAAAGTATGCCCACCAGATAAGGAAAGTGGCCCAGCGGTGTGCGTACTAGCTGGTGAGCCCATACTCGCACGTACTGGCTGTGTGTAGAGTATATGGTACACGTACAAAGTTTACCCGTTAGGACAGCAATGTAGGGAAAACGAAATAAAAAGATAAGTTCCATCATATCATTGCATGTGTTTGTTGCATAACCCCGATAGGGGACCACTTACTGAGTATTCTATAAATACTCAAGCCTCATGCTACTTTACTTTTTTAGATAAGGGCAAGGCACCCATGTGACATCGATGGCGACATCGAACACACCGGGACCATAGCACATGCATAGGGTAGTTGTTTTTCCATTGTGTAGTCTAGGTTGCATTCAGTTTGCATCATTAGTATAGGTTAGCATAGGTTGAATTGTATTTGCATAATAAACCTTAGGGTAGGGTAAGACATTGATTTCAGTTTTGTTTCTTTTTCTTTATTTCAATATTGTTGTTTTTCCTTTATTTCTCTTGTATTCGTTTTCTCTTTCACGAGGTAATAAAAGGTGAGTGTAAGTCGCATTTATGATCAGGACCAATTTAATGCAAATTTCGCATTTAAGGTATAGTAATGACCTTAGATTAAATAGGAAAAATTTAGGGTCGTTACATTTATAATCAAGACAATGTGTAGGAGGAGGGATAAATTTATTCACTGGTTTGTGGCCTCAGAATGGAACAAACTTGGTAACTAACTGCTGGGGCACCTCCTTTGTCTATAAATAGATAAAACTACATTCATTTATTTTAGTTCAGTGTATTAGATGTGCAAATTATAATTAGTTCATTATGTTTGGATTATAATAGTTAAGGGGAAAAAATAATAATTTTCTTATTTCATGTTGTCTTTGTAGCTTGTACAAACAAGTGAACAAGTAGACCAATGAAGAGTGATGTTAATTCGAGAACTGAATATTGTTTCGACTACAAGCATTTCCATTTTTAGCAGGTCTGTTTAATGTTATTTTCATCTTCAAATTGTAGCTTGTTCAAGTGAAATACTTATATCAAAGATTTCACAATAAATAGAGGTGCATAGTAACGCCATAATTAAAAATAGCTCCCACACTAGTCTTCCCCTATGTCATTTTGCTTCCAATAGCTACATAACAGCTTTTTAACAACTTTTAGTTTGTCGAGCAGAGTGGCCTTATAATTTTTGTGCTTTACAATTAGGACAATGTGTAGGAGGAGGGATAAATTCCTTCACAATCCATGGCTTGTGGCCTCAGAAGGGAAGAAACTCGATAACTAACTGTCGGAGCACCTCCTTTGTTTATAAACAGGTAAAACTCAAACATTCATTTATTTTAGTTCAGTTTATTAGAGGTACAAATTATAATTAGTTCATTATGTTTGAATTATAATAGTTAAGGGTGAAAAAAATAATAATTTTTTTGTTTCATGTTGTCTTTAAATTGTAGCTTCTACAAGTTTACAAGTAGACAAAAGAAGGGGATGTTAATTCCATAACTGAATATTATTCAGACTGCAAGCATTTCCATCTTTAGCAGGTCTGTTTCATGTTAGTTTCATCTCCAAATTGTAGCTTGTATAAGTGAAACACTTATATCAAAGATTTCACAATAAATAGAGGTGCATAGTAACGCCATAATCAAAAACAGCTTCCACAACACTTTTCACCATATCAATCCCAAACACATGAGTCTTCCCCTGTGTCATTTTGCTTCCAATAGCTAAATCACAGCTTTTTGACCACTCTTAGTGTAACGACCCGAAATTTTCTACTGAATTTAAGGTCGCTAGTACGTATGTACCATAAACATTGAATGCGGAAGACTTCATTTCAATTCCTTAAAACATAACCTTTATCTTAAAACACAATCATGGACTTACGTGTTTCGAAAACATCTTTAAAACGACACAACAAACGACTAAATCAAATAAATAAGAGTTTAAGTTAAAAACATCTTATTCTAGCGTAAGTCTAAGAAAATAAATACCACTATCATATGCATGTGTCATGGTCTTGAGTTGCGATGTCGTCGTCAGCTGTACAGGAATGCCTTGCCTTAACCTTAAAAATGTAGTAGCACATGACATGAGTATTTAAAGAATACTCAGTAAGTGACCCCATTATTGGAGTTAAATGCAACAATCACATGCAAATGAGATGATGGGACCTATCTTTCAATCTGTCTTCCTACGGTGCTGTTCTAACGGGTAATTTGGACGTGTACCATCTACTCTACACACAGCTCATACATGCGAGTATGGGCTCACAAGTCAATTCGCACACCGCTGGGCCACTTTCCTTGTTCGGCGAGCATACTTTGGGAGCTCCTTAGGCTGGACACTCGTTAGAACTAGTCACCGTCATGACAGCGCTATGCAAACATAACGATCGTTGTCCTGCCATTGGATGTACGTGTCCATACCCTCGTGATGGAATATGGGTATCCCCCAAATGCATGAGAACACATAATGCATGGGGTCCCCAATATTTCTACTTTTATCATTAATGAATATAACCCCACTATCATCTTTCATGCTTAACATGTCATTTCTCATTTTCAGTCTACGTATCATACATAATCCTAACGGGGTTACATTTCATTTCATTTCATTTGTGGTGATATCATGTCATTCATAACATGCTGTATACATACAATTTAGAAAACATAACATAACACTCCATGCTTTTAACATGTCATTTCATAATGTGCAATTCATACAACAATTACCTCAATGGTCACACAAAACAATCTAAACATGACACATCACATCACAATATATCGTATCATAAACATTGAGTATCGTAAACACTTCGTGGTCATATCGTTCCCTAACTTATCATAGCCTTAACGTTCTTATACCTATCACAGTCATATCGTTACGTGAACGTACCTTAGTCATATCATCACAGGAACGTATCCTAACGCTATCGTTCTATCAATCTATCACAAACCTATCCCTTTCTACCCATATCCTAACCATATTCTTTCATCAATCTCTCCTATCCATGGCACTCCGGTATGTAACCTAACCTTAACGTTTCATGAACGTATCTTACTCCTATCGTTACATTTCGTTTTGTGCATCCTTCTCGTATCCTATCTCAAACATATCCTTGAACACATCGTACCACACTTATTATCATACAATTCACATATTATAACATAACACAAACATAATATAAGTCTACCGATTCACAGATAATTCACACATATCAGTATATATGACACGTGCAAAACCATAGGCACGTGTCAACATCAAATATAACCATTCCGATAGTAAGGCCACTTACCTGGTTACTTAAGTCGTTGTCACGAATATATCCTTAATGAAAGTTCGATTCCGTCCTTTGAAATCAAAGTCAACCTATGTGAGCCCATGACATCAGTTTCAAGTTGAAAGTCTATAAAATTATTTCTCTAATTTACATTCGCCATCCTAAAATTCTTATATTTACTGTTAGACAAAATTTGATGGAGTTCCATGCCCATATTTACTGTTTTATTTTTAAATTCTGTTCGGCAAATCTTTCCTCAATCTTCCCTCCTACGTCTTTGTAATTATTTTCATTCTGTAAATAGATTTTCAATTCGGTAAACCTTTTCAATTCTGGAAACAAGATATTACTCTAACCCTATATTTATTTTCATTATGTAAACCGATATTATTGGCCAATTTTAATCGATTGTTTGGCTACCATCTTATAGATTTATAAATCTGCCAACTAAAATTTTATTGATTCTAACATTATGTCCTATCACTCGAAATGCTAACAAAAAATCTAATTAATTGAATATGGGATACGATTATCTAGTAAAATATGAAAAAAGATTTGATCCTAAATTAATTTCTTTTAACCATAACTATATACAAAGGAAAAAAAAATGAGATAGGATTTTACCGTAATAACATACCAAAATCTCTCTAGGTAAATCTGCATCATATCTACTTTGGGTGAAACACATTTTACTTTTTCTTAAATATGACATTTTGTGATATTGTGGGGTCGAGGAAAGAGGATGTGGTTGGGATGAGAGGTTAGTGGAGAGAGGTTGGTAAATTTTATGTTTATTTTTATTTTTAAGTAATCATTTTTAGTTATTTATTTATGGGTTTGTGGGGAAGGGTGGGTAAATTTTATTTTTAATTTTATTTTTAAGTAATCATTTTTAGTTATTTATTTATGAATTATTATTATTATTATTATTTTGACATATATATATTTTTTTATATAATTTTTTTTATTTTTTTATTTTTTTATTTATTATTATTATTATTATTATTATTTGGCTATTATAACCGTGGCTTATAATTTTTGTGCTTTAGAATCAGGATAATGTGGAGGAAGAGAGATTTTCTCAAGGTTTTCATGCAAACTTTGCATGCAACTTATTACTCTATTTTGACACTCAAAATTCTACTCAAATTGGTGGGATTAAGTTAACCAAATTTTGACACTCAAAATTCTACTCAAATTGGTGGGATTAAGTTAACCAAATTTTGACACTCAAAATTTCATTCAAATTTGATGCATGTTTGGTTAAACCAAATTTGGACGCTCAATATTCCACTAACTCAAGCATGTACTTTTCATTAGGTAAAGTCAACCTTTTGACTTTCTTTATTTTAATTCAACAATTAATTTAAATAATTAATTTCAAATCAAAATAATATTAAATGATTAAATAAATAATTTAATTAATATTTTACATTAAATAAAATGTCAATCCCAATGAATTCGGCACATATTAATTATGAATCCCTATTCATAATTAAAATATTTAAATCTTATTTAAATATCTCCAATTCTCTCTTTTTGTTTAATTCATATTTAAAACAAAATGCGGTTAAATATATTGTATATATTTAGCTGCATACCCTAATTTGAATTCGAACACTTCAAACTCACTCGTCACACTGTTCTAAGGTTTAGTCCGATATGAGCTAGCAGGGGGACCTAATAGACCTATAGATCATGGGCTCCAACAATCCTAGATTAACCGGCTAAACTCATTAACCTTGTTAACCAACATTCGTTAACTACGAGGACACTCAACTATAGTCTAGTAGTTGCACTCCCCTCACTATAGATATATTTCTGTCATTTGTTATAACCATGATTAGTAAGTCGATCCTTCACAGGTTGTTTGTAACTAGAGCTAGGTTAATTTACCATTTTACCCCTAAAGTTACTTCTTGGTCCTTAAGTCCCACTGATCCTCTAATGAACAATTGGTTTGTGGTCCAATCACTAAACCGAATCCCTCTCGGGCCAGTGAGAGGGTGGGGTCCCTTATTCAAGACTTGGAGTTAGTACTTAAGGGAACAACCTCTCTACTATCCCTAAAAGCGGGTAGGAGTGAGTCCCCAACTATTCACCCAATCTTACCCCTGAAATGGGAGGCTTATTGAGTCGGCGAACTCGGGCCACTCTAACCCATGCAAATCTAAGGATAATTCCAAATAAACAGGAGTTCATAGTTAGCTCAGGATTAAGATTGAGTTACCTAGGTCATCAAATGAAAAAAATTAGTCTCAACAGTAAATGACATTATAAAGTGAGAGTGGTTTTCTTCATGGTCCGATCTTATGCAATACTCATTGCATAGGATGCCCCCACTCACATGTCTCCACATGTACAATTTAGTGATCACATTGTTTATTATATACAAAACTGGGCCGCATCCATAGTGTCCCCAGAATAAGGTACTCAGTCTTATCCCTGTACTGTAGATAATTTTGACTTTATACTTGAACTTGATCCGCTCTTATGTCTCTACATATATTTCAAGTAATCATACTATAGCCATAGTGTTCTTAGTTTATTGAATTTATATTAATGATTGTAACATTCACTTTATTCAATAACAATCTTTACTGAATAAACATCAATAATAATTTTATTGAAAATAGAATATGTATTTGTTTACAAACTAGGAGTTTTAGAACATAAAACCCAACAAACTCCCACTTGGACTAAAACTCTAGTGGGGTTTTATAATGTTGAGTAGACAGAAAGACATAAGTACAATGAACTAGGGCATCACATACCCATGCATTTTCTCCCACTTGCTCTAGATTACATAACTCATAGTCCTAGACTCACTAGGTGCCCTTCAAACACTTTAGCTGTGGGGGGCTTTGTAAATGGATCAACAATATTGTGCTCAGAAGCTATCTGTGTGACGATCACATTTCTCGTTGCACAATCTCCCTTGTGAGATGATATTTGCGCTCAATATGTTTTCCTCGCTTATGGCTTCTTGGTTCTTTAGAATTTGCAATTGCTCCACTATTATCACAATAAAGAGTTATAGGCAAATGCATATTTGGAACGACTTCCAAATCAGTTAAGAACTTCCTAAGCCATACTGATTCTTTCGCTGCTTCACAAGCAGCAACATACTCAGCTTCCATGGTGGAATCAGCAATGCAACCTTACTTTATGCTTCTCCATATTATTGCTCCTCTATTCATAGTGAAAATAGATCCCGATGTCGATTTGTCGAATCGATATCGGTCTGAAAATTTGAGTCAGTGTATCCTGTAAGGATCAGATTCTTAGCGCCGTACATTAGCATATAGTCCCTCGTTCTGCTGAGATACTTGAGGATATTTTTAACGACAGTCCAATGAACATGTTCCGGATTGGACTGATATCTGCTGACAATTCCCACAACATAGCATATGTCGGGTCAAGTACACAACATGGCATATCAGACTACCGACTGCTGATACATAGAGAATATGTCTCATATCCTCAATTTCTTGAGGTGTCTTAGTGTTGCTTCTTGGCCCTTAATCTCAAATTAATTAATTTTAATTAATTAATTAATGTTTTGATGATAACAAACCTACCTTCAATTATTAACCATTCTCAGTATTTTGTCCACAGTGTAAGGTTTGGAATAACGATTTCAACGTCTTTTTTGGTTCACTCAAATTAGAGATAAAACGAAGAAGTTTCAGTCAAAACAAGATACTCGACGTGATGATATGGCGGCAAAATTGACATCATGGACCAATCAAATTCAAAACAGGATACCTGATGTGATGATGTGGTGACAAAATTGATATTATGGACGAGCGGCAAAATTGACATCATAGACCAATCGAATTATGACATTTATAAATTTGGTAGAGTAACAAATGATGGAGTTTTCAATTACATTTATAAAAGTTTTCGATTACTTTTAAATGGAAAAAAATTATAATGATTTCATTTACATTTATGAAAACTAGTTGTTACTTTTAAATGAAAAAAAAATTATAATGATTTCATTTACATTTATAAAAACTAGTTATTACTTTTAAATGGAAAGAAATTATAATTATAATGATTTGATTTACTTTATGAAAAAAAAACTAATTTTGAGAAAGAAAATTATTTAAATTACAAAAAAATCATGTGAAATCTATGAAAACTAGTTTTGAGAAAGAAAATTATTTAAATTACAAAATCATTTCAATTACATTTATAATTGAATTTATAATACTTTTCAATTACCTACCTGATTTTCATTAACATTTTTTTATTATATTATTACATGGTATATATATATATATATATATATATATATATGAAACATGTGGTTTATAATTTTTTACGATAAATTTAAAAATAAATAAATATTATTTTTTGTGGTCCACGTTTGTTCATGTTTTAGTGGTCGGTATCAATTCCCTTCCTATTTTTCAGAACACAACCCACACAGAACATTTCACAATACACAAATTCGATCATTTCCTCTATCTAAACTTTTTTTTAAAAGCCTCTATGATTGCTCTCTCCAAGTTTTCAATTTTATTTCTGGTTTATCTTATTCGGAGAGAGATGTCTATTGTAGGGTGAGAAAATTGTAAATCTATAGTTTGTAGGGTGAGAAAATTGTAAATCTATAGTTTATCTTATTTTGAGACAGAGGTCTATTGTAGTGTGAGAAAATTGTAAATCTACTCTTTCAGAGTGGCCGGTAAATGAAATTGTTATTATTTTTTTTTTCATTTAAAAGTAACAACTAGTTTTCATAAATGTAAATGAAATCATTATAATTTCTTTCCATTTAAAAGTAACCGAAAACTTTTATAAATGTAATTGAAAACTCCACCATTTGTTACTCTACAAAATTTATAAATGTCATACTTCGATTGGTCTATGATGTCAATTTTGCCGTTGGTCCATGATATCAATTTTGTCACCACATTATCACGTCAGGTATCTTGTTTTGAATTTGATTGGTCCATAATGTCAATTTTGCCACCACATCATCACGTCGAGTATCTTGCTTTGATTGAAACTTGTTCGTTTTATCTCTAATTTGAGTGAACCAAAAAAGACGTTGAAATCGTTATTCCAAACCTTACCCTGTGGACAAAATACTGAGAATAGTTAATAATTAAAGGTAGGTTTGTTATCATCGAAACATTAATTAATTAATTAATTAAAATTAATTAATTTAAATTAATTAATTTGAGATTAAGGGCCAAAAAGCCAACCATCTCACACTTTTGATGATGACAAACTATTTCAAGAAAAATAGTATGAAATCTGTAAAACCATAAAACTTAAAAGATGCACATGTCCAAATAATAATATTCATCAATTATGATAGACATTCTAATATAATATCATAAATTTGAAATTCACTCAAATCCATATTCTCCGCCTATATTAGTGTGTCAATGAATTATGAAATAACACAATAACAAAGTGATTCATTAATTATAAAATAACAACGAAATGATTCATTAATTATAAAATAAGAAATTTAGAACATATTTTTCCTAATTTTCTCCCCTTTGTAATCATAAAAAAGAACAATAATACAATAATGAAAGAATGACATGCTCCCCTAAGAACATGCCTATAATTAAGATTATAAAATTCAAGATATATCACACGGATTAATACCAAACTCAAATTCAAGATATATCACACCGAATAATATCAAGCTCAAGCCTATTTTTGCAAAAAAATTCTTCATTTAACTACTTGGTAAAAATATCTGCTAATTGATTATCAGAGTTTACAAAATCAAGAATAATATGTCCATTTTGCACATGCTCTCTAATAAAATGATGTCTAATGTCAATATGTTTAGTTCTAGAATGATGAATAGGATTTTTGGTTAAATTAATAGCACTGTGTTATCACAAAAGATAGGCACGCTATCAAATTTTAATCCAAAATCACAAAGAGTTTGTTTCATCCAAAGAATTTGAGCACAACAACTAGCAACCGCAATATATTCCGCTTCCGTAAAGGCAACAGAATTTTGCTTTTTACTAAACCAAGAAACTAATGAACTACCAAGAAATTGACAAGTTCCGCTAGTACTTTTACGATCAAGTAAACTTCGTGCAAAATCCACATCAGAATATCCTACCAATTTAAACTCAACATTTCTAGGATACCACACTCCTAAATTAATAGTCCCAAGCAAATATTTAAATATTCTTTTAACGGCATGTAGATGAGATTCCTTAGGACAAGATTGAAACCTAGCACAAAAACATACACTAAACATAATATAAGGTTACTAGCAGTCAAGTAAAGTAAAGATCCAATCATACCTCGATAAGATTTTATATCTACACATTTACCTTTTTCATCCTTATCAAGCTTGGTAGATATGCTCATTGGAGTTTTTGCAATCTTACATTCATTGAACTTGAACCTTTTGAGTAAATCCTTGACGTACTTCTCTTGATTTAGGAAGATACCATCTTTCTGTTGTTTGATTTGACGTCCAAGAAAGAAACTGAGCTCTCCCATCATACTCATCTCAAACTCATTATGCATACATTTAGAAAAATCTTCCCAAAAAGAAGGATCAGTAGAAAAAAATATAATATCATCAACGTATATTTGCACTAATAGCATATCTTTTTCTTTAATTTTAATAAAGAGAGTAGTGTTGAGCTTACCCATTTTGAAATCATTCTCAATAATAAAATTACTAAGTCTATTGTACCAAGCTCTAAGAGCTTGTTTTAAGTCATAAAGAGCCGTTTTCAACTTATAGACATGATGTGGAAAATCAAAATTTTCAAATCGAGGAGGTTGTTTTACATAAACGTCTTCCATAATATAACCATTTAAGAATGCACTTTTCACATCCATTTGATATAATATAAAATTTTTGTGAGAAGCAAATGCAAGTAAGATTCTAATAGCTTCTAATCTAGCAACGAGTGCAAAAGTTTCTTCATAGTCTATACCTTCCTCTTGACAATAACCTTGAGCTACAAGTCTAGCTTTATTTCTAATGATACTCCAATTTTCATCAATTTTATTTCTAAAACCCCATTTGGTTCGAATAATGGAAATATTAGAGGGTATAGGGACTAATTTCCAAACTTTATTCCTTTCAAATTGATTCAGTTATGCTAAAATCCAAAACTCATCATTTTCGGTATCCTTAAGACTTTTTGGTTCAATTTGAGAAACAAAAGCAAGATTATTAAATAAATTAATAGAGAAACGAGTTTTCACACCTTGTTCGGGATCATCAATAATCAAGTCTTTGGGATGAGATGAGGCATACCTCCATACTTTTGGCACTGATGAAGAACTTTCTTCCTTCTTTTCATTTAAAGCTCACTTCTTCTTTACTTGAAAGAGTTTCCTTTCCTTTGTCACTTACAGGTAAATCTCCAAAATTTCTTTCTAAATCATCCCTTTCTTGTTGTCGCCAAAAGTTACTAAGCCGCCATCCTTTTTGGAAAGATTCACAAACTTGGATTGGTTTCCCGTCATGTGTCTTGAGAAACCACTCATTTTCTTCATCATCTTTGTCACTATGAGCCATGATGCAAAAATTTGCGACTTCTACGTCACTTGCACTTTCATCACTAACATCCCAAGTAGCCTTCATTGCTTTCTTCCTGGATTTCTTAGATAATTTGAGGAGAATCCGATCTTATATGACCCGACTTTTTACATTCATAACATATTATCTCATCATGTTTGCTCTTCTCACCTTTTTGGTTGGTGAAATATTTTCTAAATTGTTTCTTTCTTTTGATGAAATTTTTACACTTACGTGTGAAGTAGGCAACATCATCTTCATCAAGGGCTTCATCATCGTCGGAGTCAACTTCTGATGTGATGGACTTTAGGGCTATAGTTTTCTTCTTTTTGGATTCCTCTTCTATGCGCTCCTCCTCTTCCATGCGCTCCTTCATGGTAATCTCATGCGTCATGAGAGAACCAACAAGTTCATCCAAAGGAAGCTTTGTGAGATCCTTTGCTTCTTGAATTGCCGTCACTTTTGCTTCCCAACTTTTAGGTAAAGACCCAAGAATTTTCATGACATTTTCGGAAGTAGAATATACTTTTCCAAGATTTTTCAAACATTTAGAATATTCGTAAATCTAGTGAACATATCACTTATAGATTCATTTGCATCCATTTTAAATAGTTCATAATTATGAACTAACATGCTGATCTTTGTTTAACTTGATTTGTTCCCTCATGAGTTACTTCAAAAGTTTTCAAATTTTCATAGGCTGAAGAATCACATAGATATTCTATTAAATTCATCATTACTTAGGACACAATAGAGACAGTTTATAGCACTAGCATTAAAAGAACATTTTTTCATATCATGCTCATCAAATTCATCTTCCATTTTAAGCTACTCAATATTATTAACAATTTTTTTATGGGAATACAAGGGTCTTTACTAACATTTAACCATAATTGATAATCCTCCATTTTAAGCTACTCAATATTATTAACAATTTTTTTTATGGGAATATAAGGATCTTTACTAACATTTAACCATAATTGATAATTATTGCAAATAAATTTTCATTCTAGCTTTCCAATATGTATAATTAGATCCATCAAAATAAGGAGGTCCAGAAGTTGATTGTCTTTCACAAAAATCGTTTTTAACACGTAGATTCGCCATAATCTCTAAAAATAAAGTTTAGAAAAACACGCAGGGCATAACGATCGTTGTCCTGCCATTTGGATGTACGCATCCGTACCCTCGTGATGGGATAGGGGTATCCCCCCAAATGCATGATCACACAATATGCATGAGGTCCCACTAGTCCTACCGTCATCATTTAATGAACATAACCCCGTGTCACGTTTTCATGCTTACATGTCATTCTCATTCTCATTTCGTTACATATCATACATATTCCTAGCGGGGTTATGTATCATGCAATTTACCGTATTTCATGTCATACAATTCATTCAGTTACATTCAGATACTCATACAACAAGCCATAATCGTTCAAGGACCACACATCGTTACATGCATTACACATCACATCAGACTAAAATCATACATTCACGTTCACATAACTACGTACTTAAGCACAATAAGCTAGCATACAATGCATCATTTCATAAACAAGTCATAACGTAAACACTTCATAGTCATATCGTTCTCTAACTTACCATAGCCTTAACGTTCTTATACCTATCACGGACATATCATTACGTAACGTACCTTAGTCATATCATCACCAGAATGTATCCTAACGCCATCGTTCTATCAATGTATCACAAACCTATCCCTTTCTACCCATAACCTAACCGTATTCTTTCATCAATCTGTCCTATCCATAGCACTCCAGTGTGTAACCTAACCTTAACGTTTCATGAACGTATCTTACTCCTATCGTTACATTTCGTTTTGTGCATCCTTCTCGTATCCTATCTCAAACATCTCCTAGAGCACATCGTACCATAATTATTATCATACAATCCACATATTATAACATAACATAACATATAGAAAGCATATCAATCCACAAACAATTCACACATATCAATATATATGACACGTGCAGAACCACAGGGCACGTGTCAACATCAAATATAACCATGCCGATAGTAAGGTCACTTACCTGGCTCGCTTAAGTCATTGTCACAAATATATCTTTAATGAAAGTTTGATTCCGCCCTTTGAAATCCGAGTCAACCTATATGAACTCATGACATTAGTTTCAAGTTTGAACTCTATAAAATTATTTCCCTAATTTACATTGGCCATCTTAAAATTATGATTTTTTCTGTTAGAAAAAATTTAAAATTATGATTTTTTCTGTTAGAAAAAATTTAAAGAAGCTCACTCCCCTCTTATAGAAATTTTGTTCTTTCTGTTAGACAAAATTTAAAGGAGCTAAAGGAGCTCACTGCCCTCTGATATTTCCTTTTATTGTTAAATACTGTTTAACAGATCTTTCCTCAATCTCCCTCTCTCCCTCATTTTTTTTCATTTTGTAAATAGGTTTTTCAATTGTGTAAACAAATATTACTCGCGAATTTTAAGTACAGGCTTAAGATATTTTAGTTTATAGATCTGCCACCTAAAATTTTATTGAATCTAACAAATTTTATTGAATCTAACCTTATAACCTTATTTGGTATAACTAAAATGCTAGAAAAAATCTAATAATTCTATATGGGATCTAATTATTACAGACGGTAACATAGGAAGAAGATTTGATCCTAAATTAATTTCTTATAACCATAACTAAATTAATTTCTTATAACCATAACCGTAATGGAAAAGGAAATCTGAGATAGGATTTTACCGTAATAATTGACAAACTCTAAATCTCCAATCCATTGAAAGCCATTTAACTTCTCAAAACTATCCATGCTTGTTTTTCTGTTTCTTTCTTTTTTTTATAGTTGGGGTAAGATGGGTCGATGAGAGATAATTGTGAGAAGTGATGAGAGGTTAGTGGAGAGAGGTGGGGAAAGATTTTTTTTTTTAAATTTTAATTAATTAATTAATTTATTTATTATTATTATTATTATTTTAACTATTTTTTTTATTTGTTTATTTCTTTATTTATTTTTGGGCTATTACATTATATCCCTCTAAAACCTCTAAAAGAAACTTTGGTCCCCAAAGTGCTTTAATCTTGGAATAACTCGAGTCCCTATTCTAAGAGTTCTTTGTCAAGTCTTCAAGTACCACTAAGTAAAAATTCTTAACAAGTATACCCTAATCCGTATGAGTCATAAACATTTATTTGCATGCATAAAACTTTCATAAGCCTATCACTTTGTATTCATAAAATCTTTGATTCCTTGTAAAGTTTTTGTCACATAGTTAGGTATTTTAAATCTTAATTCATACTCCAAAAGGGTCTTTTGGTCATTTACCCCCAAATCTTGGTTTAATTCTTCAACATATTCCAATGGCCTTGTAACTTTGTGTAATCCCTTTACACCATGTCATAAGGCTCCTCATCAAATTTCATGTCATTTAGAGGTCACTTTGGTCGTAAACTAGTGGTACATAATTATAGGGTATTTTAGTCATTTTACACCTACAGTTGGTTTAGCCCATTATCATAACCTAATGGTTACCAAATTTCGTACATAACTTTATCATGCCATATTGAGTCTTATTCTAAAATTTCATGGACAACATAATTCATCTAAGGTTTGTGGCTCAGACACTTCATTGAAATAAATGTTCGCGTATACAATAAGGTTGGCAAACTTACTCAATCTGAATAGTTTCTCACTTTTTTTTTTCAATCTAATAGTTTTACTAGTTTTAGTTTCTGCTTTACATTGTTCTCCAAATCAAATTCTCTAAACCTAGCTAAAGGTTCACTCATTGACCTTTCTGTCCATACATTCTCAAAACCTCATTTTTAAATATCCAAAATGGCATTTTCTTTTGAACCAAGTTTTTTTTTCTCTCTCTCCCTATCATTAAAGAAATACAAAGAAAAATTTCGGGTTAGAAACATTCTCCAGAATTTCTCTTGAGATTTGAACCCATAGCTGATGGTAGAACTAGGATAGATATTTTCTGTTTCCTACTCACACGCGCTCATATCTTTGCTTCTCGATCCATCTCTAATTTTAATCTTCCTCCCCAATAAGATATTACGGTGCTGATGTAGACCAAAATTTCGTTACAGTCCAATTCTGATCGGTAATAGATACCGGGGCTTTGCAATATTTGATTGATCATAATTCTGTATAGTCCATCTACTATAGGAGTTCCTCGGGAATTCATTAGAGGAATGTTTTCAATTAAAATTGTTCGTTCTCTATATTTTTAATAATTAAAAAGAAAGAAAGAATTGTTTTCCTTTCCTCATTATTGTTTGTGTCCACTTGATTTGGTTCATCATTAATGTCTATCTTTGTAGATGAATTCCATATACAAATTTGTCTATTTTCCCATACAAAATCAAGAAATTTGTAATACTTCTTCTCTTTTGGCTACCTACCCCAATTCTAGTAAATTTTTGGAGTCAAAATCATGACATGAAACTGGTTAAGACTCCACCCTATCCCAATGCAACTAGAATGCACTAGTAAATCACATGGATCTAGGAACGACTCCTGTATTTGATTTGTGGTCAAGCTAGAGTTTGAGGATTTGGTAACTTTCATAGGAAACATCGTCAAATAGGCTGTTCTCTTGGTATACCTTATCTAGTACAGCCCAAAACTAATGCTCCTATAACCATAATGGAAAAACAATACAACGCTTTCAAAGCCGGTGTAATATCAAGAATGGACTTAACAAAATTCTCTTATAAAAATTGGTATTGTATAAGCATGGTGGATATCCTCAGATGCCAGAAAACTTGGGATACTTGAAAATCAAACTTAAAATGATAGTCTTGAAACTTTAGCTATGGTAATACCTTTTAACCAGGTTGGAAAAATTGTTCGGTAATTTTCTACAACAATTTGTTTATGTTGAGCTTCCTTAGTGCATTCGTGTACCCTAAGAAGGATTACAACAAAACTTCTAGTTGATTTAGAGACAATGTCCCACTCTAATCCTAGTGTATCCCCCACCCAAGTTCATTTTAAATCATGGTTTCTTAAATTTAAGGTACCTTTGACAATCTCATACCGTAGTCCCTCTCCATACACCTCTAAAATTTTGACCATGATCGTGATGCCTCGTCCAAACTGTGGCTCGATACTTTTAAATCACCTCACAACTTCTCTAATTGGTTGTATTATTAAGGCAGGAAAGTTTTCTATATGTCAGTACTTCCAAAGCTCTGCTCCCATTAAAGGCACTTATGTCATTCACCAATCAATTTAAGTATACATGTTTTAAACTTTTATGGTCTTAACTCAAATTTTTTTTTACTGATACTTTTAATTTCATCTTTACATACTTCAAAGTTATAAAATTTTCTTACAAACACTACCACTTTTAGTATCTATAGTGTACTATAAGATATTGACATCTATCAAGCTTCTTAGGTCATTTTATTTCATCTAAAACTACTTACTTTTCCGTATACATTGGTATAGTCCTCCCCATCTCTATGGTCATAAGACTATGTAGTTTATCTATGTTCAAGACGTCTAACTAAAACATATGATCTTGCTTAGCAAAATCATTTTCACGCATGCACAAACATTTAGTAGCTTACTAAAATTAAAGCTAGCAACAATCTTAGTAAATCTAAACATCATCAATACAACAATTTACCTTCACATTCCATGCAAGGTAAAACATAACGTATTCTAAATTGAAATAAATATAAAATTAAGCTAACATGAATGCGGTAAATTATAATACAATCAATAAAGTAAAAGTCCAATTATGAGTTATATTTTATAATGACCAAGCAATAACAACATACACAATCAACGACATTTCATTTTCTTATCTTACGCAAGACATACCTGACAGAGACGGGGCACCGACGGTGGGACCATGGAACATGCCAAGCCTACATCGTAAAATATAAGGTCGCTACTGTATACATACCATAAACATTGAATGCGGAAGACTTCATTTAAACTCCATAAAACATAACCTTTAACTTAAAACACAGCCATGGACTTACGTGATTCGAAACATCTTTAAAACGACACAACAAAAGACTCGAAATAGAATAAATAAGCGTTTAAGTTTAAAACATCATATTCTATCATAAGTCTAAGAAAATAAATGCCACTATCCTATGCATGTGCCATGATCTTGAGTTGCGATGCCGTCGTCAGCCGTACAGGAATGCCTTGCCTTAACCTGAAAAATGTAGTAGCACATGGCTTGAGTATTTAAAGAAATACTCAGTAAGTGACCCCACTATTGGGGTTAAATGCAACAATCACATGCAATGCAATGATGGAACCTATCTTTCATTTCGTTTCGTTTCGTTTCATTTCATTTCGTTTCGTTTCGTTTCATTTCATTTCGTTTCGTTTCGTTTCGTTTCGTTTCGTTTTCCCTACGGTGTAATCCTAACAGGTAATCGTGGACGTGTACCATATACTCTACACGCAGCCCATACGTGCGAGTATGGGCTCACCAGCTAGTTCGCACACCGCTGGGCCACTGTCCCTAGCCGGTGGGCATGCTCTGGGGGCCTACCGGGACCCGTTAAAACTAAAATCGTCACGACAGCGCTATGCAGGGCATAACGATCGTTGTCCTGCCATTTGGATGTACACGTCCGTACCCTCGTGATGGGATAGGGGTATCCCCCAAAATGCATGATCACACAATATGCATGAGGTCCCACTAGTTCTACAGTCATCATTTAATGAACATAACCCCGTGTCACGTTTTCATGCTTACATGTCATTCTCATTCTCATTTCGTTACATATCATACATATTCCTAGCGGGGTTATGTATCATGCAATTTACCGTATTTCATGTCATACAATTCATTCAGTTACATTCCAATACTCATACAACAAGCCATAATCGTTCAAGGACCACACATCGTTACATGCATTACACATCACATCAGACTAAAATCATACATTCACGTTCACATAACTACGTACTTAAGCACAATAAGCTAGCATACAATGCATCATATCATAAACAAGTCATAACGTAAACACTTCATAGTCATATCGTTCTCTAACTTACCATAGCCTTAACGTTCTTATACCTATCACAGACATATCACTACGTAACGTACCTTAGTCATATCATCACCAGAACGTATCCCAACGCCATCGTTCTATCAATCTATCGCAAACCTTTCTCTTTCTACCCATAACCTAACCGTATTCTTTCATCAATCTCTCCTATCCATAGCACTCCGGTGTGTAACCTAACCTTAACGTTTCATGAACGTATCTTACTCCTATCGTTACATTTCGTTTTGTGCATCCTTCTCGTATCCTATCTCAAACATCTCCTAGAGCACATCGTACCATAATTATTATCATACAATCCACATATTATAACATAACATAACATATAAGAAGCATATCGATCCACAGACAATAATTATGTCACAAATATATCTTTAATGAAAGTTCGATTCCATCCTTTGAAATCCGAGTCAATCTATATGAGCTCATGACATCAGTTTCAAGTTTGAACTCTAAAATTATTTCTCTAATTTAGATTGGCCATCTTAAAATTCTGACCTTTCCCGTTAGACAAAATTGAAAGAAGCTCACTGCCCTCTCATAAAAGGATAAAAATTCTGATCTTTTCTGTTAGACAAAATTGAAAGGAAATTGTGATGGTTTCTGTGAGACAAAATTGAAAGGAGCTAAAGAGGTGAAAGGAAATTCTGATGGTTTCTGTTAGACAAAATTGAAAGGAGCTAAAGAGCTCACTGCCCTCTGATATGGTTAAATACTGCTTAACAAATCTTTCCTCAATCTCTCTCTCTATCTCTCATTTTTTTTATTTTGTAAATAGGTTTTTCAAGTGTGTAAACAAATATTACTGGCCAATTTTAAGTACGGGCTACGATCTTTTAGTTTATAGATCTGCCACCTAAAATTTTATTAAATCTAACCTTATAACCTTATTTCTTATAACTAAAATGCTAACAAAAATCTAATAATTCTATATGGGATCTAATTATTACAGACGGTAAGAAAGGAAATAAGATTTGATCCTAAATTAATTTCTTATAACCATAACTCAATTAATTTCTTATAATCATACCTGTAAAGGAAGAGGAAATCTATTTTACCATAATAACTGACAAACTCTAAATCTGCAATCTGTTGAAAGCCATTTTACTTCTCAAATCTGCCCATAGTTGTTTTGCTGTTTCTTTCTTTTTTTGCAGTTGGCATAAGATGGTGAGAGATAATTGTGGGAATGGATGAGAGGTTAGTGGAGAGAGGTGGGGAAAGATTTTTTTTTTTTAATTAATTAATTAATTTATTATTATTATTATTATTATTATTTTAACTATTTTTTTTTATTTGTTTATTTCTTTATTTATTTTTGGGCTATTAGAGAAAGACAATCAACTTCTAGACCTCCTTATTTTGATGGAACAAATTATTCTTATTGGAAAGTTAGAATGAAAATTTATTTGCAATCGATTGATTATGAATTATGGTTGAATGTTAGTAAAGGTCCTTTCATTCCAATAAAAATTGTTAATAACATTGAGGAGCTTAAATTAGAGAATGAATTTGATGAACATGATATAAAAAAAATGTTCTTTTAATGCTAGTGCTATAAATTATCTTTATTGTGCCCCAAGTAATGATGAATTTAATAGAGTATCCATGTGTTGTTGAGCATATGAAATTTGGAAAACTCTTGAAGTAACTCACGAGGAACAAATCAAGTTAAAGAAACAAAAATTAGCATGTTGGCTCATAACAAAATGTATGCAAATGAATCTCTAAGTGATGAAAAAGTAGCAAATTTTTACTTCATGGCTCATGGTGACAAAGAGGATGAAGTCATGGCTCCGGGTAACAAAGAGGATGAAGAAGACAAGGTAATTCTTGAATCTCCTTCTTATGATGAATTATTTAAAGTTTTTGAGGAGATGCAACTTGATTTAGAAAAACTTGGTTCAAAGTATGTTATGCTTCAAAAGAAATATAAGGCTTCAATTATTAAAGATGAGTCTTTATTAAAGGAAATTTCTTGCTTGAAAGAGAATAATCATAATGTTGTAAAATTTGATATACCCTGTGAAAAGCATGTAAATGATTGTGATGAGAAAACTGCATTACTTGATAAAATTAAATTTCTTGAGCATGATTGTTGTGAAAAAGATAAGTTAATTAAATTACTCAAAGAAAAGGAATCAAATATTGTGCAAGAACTTGGTAAGGCTAAAGAGTCTATTCAAAAATTAACTATAGGTGCTCAAAAATTAGATAAAATAATTGGAGCAGGTAAGCCTTATGGCAATAAAAGAGGATTAGGCTATGTTGATGAATGTTCTACTCCTTCAAGTTCTGAAACAATATTTGTTAAACCATCCCCCATTATGCTCAAGCCTAACACATGCAAATTTGTATCTCATGATAAATCTAGATTTGTGCCTATATTTCATTATTGTGGTGTTGAAGGTCATACTAGATCCAATTGCTTTAAATTGAAAAATTCTCAAAACATTCATTCGAGAAGAAAATTTTCTCAAAATGTAAAATTTAGCAATGTTTTAAGAAATAATTTTTCAATTGAAAATAGAATACATAAACTTAGTCCAAGAAATAAATTCATGCATGATGCTGTTTGTTTTTCGTGTGGTAAGTTTTTTAATATGAATGCAAGCATGATTCCTAAAATTATGAACTAATTTGTTAGGATCCAAACAAGTATGGGTAACAAAAGGTCAATTTTGAATATCCTTGTTTATAGGTTTATTTGAAAGCATCCAAGAAAAATAAGTGGTATTTGGAAAGTGGTTGCTCAAGACACATGACCCGAAACGAATCCAAGTTTGTGAGTCTTTCCAATAAGGATGGTGGCTTAGTAACGGTTGGCGACAACAAGAAGGTAAAATAATTGGTAAGGGTATCATAGGTAATGACTCTGGTACTCTCTCTCAAAATTTACTTTTCGCGGATGATTGTACTTTACAAGAATTTGCTAGATCAATGTTAAATGAATATGATTTACCTAAATATTTTTTGGCGGAAGCTGTTAATATCGCCGGTTATGTTTCAAATAGAGTTTTAATTAGACCCTGTTTAGATAAAACTATTTATGAACTTTGGCATAATAAAATTCCAAATAGTGGGTATTTCAAAGTTTTTAGTTGCAAATGTTTTATTTTGAACACCAAGGAAAAGTTGGAAAATTTTGATTCTAAAACGGATATTGGTATTTTTCTTGGTTATTCATCTAGTAGTATAGCTTATAGAGTTTTCAATAAGAGAACTTTAGAAGAATCTATAAATGAGGTATTTGATGAATCTTATAATAATATTTCTAATGAGTTTATTTGTAGTTCCATTATTCGAACCAAATGGGTTTTTAGAAATAAAATGGATGAAAATGGGAATATCATTAGAAATAAAGCTAGACTTGAGTTTTTAGAAATAAAATTGATGAAAATGGAAATATCATTAGAAATAAAGCTAGACTTGTAGCTCAAGGTTATTGTCAGGAGGAAGGTATGAAGAAACTTTTGCACCCGTTACTAGATTAGAAGCGATTAGAATGTTACTTGCATTTGCTTCTTACAAAAATTTTATATTATATCAAATGAATGTGAAAAGTGCATTCTTAAATGGTTATACTATGGAGGAAGTTTATGTAAAACAACCTCTTGGATTCGAAAATTTTGATTTTCCAGTCATGTCTATAAGTTGAAAAAGGCTTTTTATGACTTAAAACAAGCTCCAAGAGCTTGGTATGATAGACTTAGTAATTTTCTGATTGAGCATGATTTCAAAATAGGTAAGCTCGACACTACTCTCTTTATTAAAATTAAAGAAAAAGATATGCTATTAATGCAAATATATGTTGATGATATTATATTTGGTTCTACTAATCCTTATTTATGGGAAGAATTAATGTATGATGAGTATGATGAGTATGATGGGAGAGCTCAGTTTCTTTCTTAGACTTCAAATCAAACCACTGAAAGATGGTATCTTCCTAAATCAAAAGAAGTACATCAAGGATTTACTCAAAAGGTATACTTCGATTGCTCTCATATGTTACCCTACCAAATTTATAAATGGCATACTTCGATTGCTCTCTGATGTCAATTTTGCCGCTGGTCCATGATGTCAATTTTGTCACCACATCATCACGTAAGGTATCTTGAATTTGATTGGAAAATGATGTCAATTTTGCCGCCACATCATCACGTCGGGTATCTTGTTTTGACTAAAACTTCTTCGTTTTATCTCTAATTTGAGTGAACTAAAAAAGACGTTGAAATCGTTATTCCCAACCTTACACTGTGGACAAAATACTGAGAATGGTTAATAATTGAAGGTAGGTTTGTTATCATCAAAACATCAATTAATTCATTAATTAATTAAAATGAATTAATTTGAGATTAAGGGCCAAAAAGCCAACAATATACCCATTGTACCATCGATATGACAACCCTAGATACGGGTGAATAGAGTTTCAACAATGTAATTATTAATTTTTTTTAATAACAATAAAACTTATAACATGCAATAAAACTTAAAAATAATTTAGAATTTAAATAGGAAAAGAAATATAACACGGTAGTTTTATAGTGGTTAGGTCAAACTCGACCTACTTCACTCCCCAAGCGCCTCTTGAGAATTTGAATAAAACTTTCTGACTCTTTCCTCGGACCAGAGCCCAACCGCTACACCGCTCAGAGCAAACTCAATCCTTTCCACGGCTCAGGATCAAACCGGTACAATTGTCTGAAATCTTATAGAAACACACAACACTTGAAGTAATAGACATCTCTCTCAGGAATAAAATAAAATAAAAACGAAATAGAATTGGAAGCTTTGGAGAGAGCAACCATGGAAGCTTTTAAAAAAAATTTAGATTGAGGAAACAAATGTTCTCGGTTTTTTGTTCTGAAAAAGAGGTAATGAGTTTAAATAGCGATCAAGTTGTAAAATTAGGAATTGATACGGACCACTAAAACGTGAATCGAAACGTGGACTACAAAACATAATATTATTTATTTTTAAATTTATCGTAAAAAATTATAAACCACATGTTTCATTTAAATTTATATATATATATATATATATATATATATATATATATATATATATATATATATATATATATATATATATATTATTTTAAATAAATATTATAAACATTTTAAATTCATTTATTTATTTATATATATATCACATATTGAAATATAATAATATAATAAAAAAATGTTAATGAAAACCACGTGGGTAATTGAAAAGTTTTATAAATCTAATTGAAACCATTATAAATGTAATTGAAATGATTTTGTAGTTAAAACCATTATAAATTATAAACATAATTGAAATGATTTTATAATTTTAATAATTTTCTTTTTCAAAACTAATTTTAATTTCTTTCTATTTAAAAGTAACAATTTTATAAATGTAAATGAATTCATTATAATTTCTTTCCATTTAAAAGTAATCGAAAACTTTTATAAATGTAATTGAAAATTCCACCATTTGTTACTCTACCAAATTTATAAATGTCATACTGCGATTGGTCTAACTTATATTTTCTAAGGATTGAAAATTCCACTATAAAACTACGATTTTATATTTTCTAACCCTTTTCCTATTTAAATTCTAAATTATTGTGCGTTGTTGTGCGATCCTAACAACTGGTATCAGAGCTAGGAAAAATTCACCACGATTTGTGAAGATGGAAAGTTCAAAGATTGAAATTGAGAAGTTCGATGGATCCGATCTCGATTTCTGGAAGATGCAGATTAAAGATTATCTGTACCAGAAAGATCTTCACGAACCTCTGTTGGGGGTGAAGTCGGATACCATGACCACAGAACAGTGGAAACTCAAGGATCGACAAGCCTTGGGGCTAATCCGGTTGACGCTATCCAGAAACGTGGCGTTCAACATTATCAAGGAGAAGACAACGTCAGATCTATTGAAGGCGCTGTCAAATATGTATGAAAAACCATCGGCTATGAACAAGGTGTATTTGATGGGGAGATTGTTCAATCTATAGATGTCTGAAGGTGGACCTGTTGCTGATCATATAAATGAATTCAATATGATCATAAGTCAACTGAGTTCGGTGGAATTTAATTTCGAAGATGAAATTAAAGCGTTGATTTTGATGTCATCCTTACCCGAGTCATGAGATACTGTTGTTGCTGCAATCCGCAGTTCTCGAGGGTCTGATAAACTGAAGTTTGGTGAAATTCGAGATGTAGTTCTCAGCGAAAGTATTCGCAAACGGGAAACTGAAGATTCATCAGGCAATGCTCTCAGTGTTGATCGAAAGGGAAGAAGTAAATCAAAGAGCTCAAACAAACATGGGCGATCAAAATCAAAGACCTAGAGAAAAATCTCCAAATAGACCAAATGTAACGTGTTGAAATTGTGGAGAAAAAGGTCACTTTCAGACAGATTGTACAAGACTAAAGAGGAAGCAGAATCACAAATCTAGAGATGATGATGATTCTATAAATTCAGGAGAAGACATTGAGGATGCTCTAATCCTCAGCGTGGACAGTTCGATTGAATCCTGAATTTTGGATTCAGGTGCATCTTTTCATTTGTCTCCAAATAAAGAGTTGTTTCGGAATTTCAAGTCTGGAAATTTCGAGAAGGTGTATCTTGCCGACAACAAAGATTTGGAGATTAAAGGAAAAGAAGATGTCTGCATAAAAACTTCGGCAGGAAATCAGTGGACATTAAAGGATGTCAGAAGATTTGGAGATTAAAGGAAAGGAAGATGTCTGCATAAAAACTTCGGCAGGAAATCAGTGGACATTAAAGGATGTTAGATATATTCCTGGTCTAAAAAAGAACCTGATCTCTATTGGTCAGTTGGACAGCACAGGTTATGCAACAAAGTTAGGGAAGAGTTCGTGGAAGATTATGAAGGGTGCCATGGTGGTAGCACGTGGCTCAAAATCTGGAACCTTATACACCACTGCAGGGTGTATGAACATAGCTGCTGTTGCTGAGAGTGCTTCAAATTCAAGTCTACGGTACAATAGACTTGAACATATGAGCGCAAAAGGAATGAAGAGGCTGGCTCCGAAAGGAGTTTTAGAAGGTTTGAAATTTGTTGATGTGGGTCGTTGTGAGAACTACGTTATGAGCAAGCAGAAACGAGTTAGCTTCACAAGAACCACCAAAGAATTGAAGAAAGTGCGGTTGGAAATGGAACTATATGTGGAGCAAGGTTCGACGAAGCAAGTGGGAGCTGAGCTTGAGTTGCAGGAAAACTCACTTAGTGATGTGGTAGCAGACACTCATGAAACTCGAACCTCGTTACGTGATTTTCGAGGCTTCAAATCTCGAACCGTGGCGAAAATAAAACTAAAAGTAGAATTAAATTAAACATTCAGATAATGCAATTTAAAACCAAACAATATCTCGACTAGAACAAATTGAAAGGCAATGCAAACATGTGTTGTTAAAGGTTTGTTACAAACGGAGAAAGGGTTCGGGGTACTGTTTCGAACGAAATATAAACGATCCAAAGTACATCGACTGGGTCGACACTCATAAACGACCCTCAAGTGACAATGCAGCTCTCAAACGCTCCCCCACCTCGAGCGACAGTTAGCAAAGACATGAAAAAGAAATCTAAAATGCAATGAGTAAAAAAGTACTCGGTAAGTAGCCTACTTGTAGGCTCTCATCGCATCCAGTTCCTGGTAGGTTTCCACGGGCTTTTCTCTAGGCTCTAGGAAGTTTGGGCTTAACTCTATAGTTTGGCTGACCTTCTGAGGAGGCTTTCAATGGTGTCGTGGTGTAGTTGGTTATCACGTCAGTCTAACACAAAGTTTAAGAGCCTTAGAGCTTGATAAGCCCAAGAACGGTGCCCTCGAACACACATTGAGCATGTAATTAATTGTTTGGACTTTTATTGAAGAAATATGTGTACGAATCAACAAGGACTAGGGTGGAATGATTGTGAGCACGTCATATGCTTGATTTAGCCAAGAAATTTATGAACTCAACTTAGTACCAGAGGTCTAGGTTGTGGAACAACAGACGGTTTTCGCTAGACGAAGAGTCATTGAGTGTTACGTTACGTGATTTTCGAGGCTTCAAATCTCGAACCGTGAGGAAAATAAAACTAAAAGTAAAAATAATTAAACATTCAGATAATGCAATTTAGAATCAAACAACACCTCAACTAGAACAAATTGAAAGGCAATGAAAACATGTGTTATTAAAGGTTTGTTACAAACGGAGAAAGGGTTCGGGGTACTGTTTCGAACGAAATATCATATGAAATCCTTCTCTCGGCCGGTAACCAAGAGGATCATTTCTATCCTGGGAATACTGATGATATTGGCTATATATCTCTACAATGCCAGAAACACTACTGCATTGAGATGTTTTTCCGTTGGATGCTGACTGGTACAAGGATTGGCTAAATTTCAAGCAAGAAGAAAATGCATATAAATGCACCTATAATGGTGTTCGTTCAATTATCAAAAAGAGAATTTCCCCAAAACATCTTTCTTTCATTTTCAATTCCTTTACAGTTAAAGAATAACGAACTCGAACGGAACAAGGAGTTAAGTCGAATGAATCTTGTCTTGCTTGAGTCTTGACTGACTGTGAAGGAGTGATGGATCATTCTTCCAAAGTACATAGACTGGGTCGACACTCTTAAACGACCCTCAAGTGACAATGCAGCTCTCAAACGCTCTCCCACCTTGAGCGACATTTAACGAAGACATGAAAAAGAAATCTAAAATGCAATGAGTAAAAAAGTACTCGGTAAGCAGCCTACTTGTAGGCTCACATCGCATCCAGTTCCTGGTAGGTTTCCACGGGCTTTATTCTAGGCTCTAGGAAGTTTGGGCATCACTCTATAGTTTGGCTAACCTTCTGAGAAGGCTTTCAACGGTGTCGTGGTGTAGTTGGTTATCACGTCAGTCTAACACATTAAAGGTCTCAAGTTCAAATATGGGCGACGCCATCTTTGTAATTTTTATTTTCCTCGAACACACATTGAGCATGTAATTAATTGTTTGGACTTTTATTGAAGAAATACGTGTACGAATCAACAAGGACTAGAGTGGAATGATTGTGAGCACGTCATATGCTTGACTTAGCCAAGAAATTTATGAACTCAACTTAGTACCAGAGGTCTAGGTTGTGGTCCAATACACGATTTTCGCTAGACGAAGAGTCATTGAGTGTTTCGTTACGTGATTTTCGAGGCTTCAAATCTCGAACCGTGACGAAAATAAAACTAAAAGTAGAATTAAATTAAACATTCAGATAATGCAATTTAAAATCAAACAACACCTCGACTAGAACAAACTGAGAGACAATGCAAACATGTGTTGTTAAAGATTTGTTACAAACGGAGAAAGGGTTCGGGGTATTGTTTCGAACGAAATATAAACGATCCAAAGTACATAGACTGGGTCGACACTCATAAACGACCCTCAAGTGACAATGCAGCTCTCAAACGCTCCCCCACCTCGAGCGACAGTTAGCAAAGACATGAAAAAGAAATCTAAAATGCAGTGAGTAAAAAAGTACTCGGTAAGTAGCCTACTTGTAGGCTCTCATCGCATCTAGTTCCTGGTAGGTTTTCACGAGCTTTTCTCTAGGCTCTAGGAAGTTTGGGCTTAACTCTATAGTTTGGCTGACCTTCTGAGGAGGCTTTCAATGGTGTCGTGGTGTAGTTGGTTATCACGTTAGTCTAACACACTGAAGGTCTCCAATTCAAGTATGGGCGACACCATCTTTTTAGTTTGTCTAGTAGTGGCCTTATTGTTTTATCATATGGACAATGTGTACGAGGAGGGATAAATTCCTTCACAGTCCATGGCCATTTTTATTTTTATTTTTTTTACCACTTTTAGTTTGTCTAGTAGTGGCCTTATAATTTTTGTGTTTTATCATATGGACAATGTGTACGAGGAGGGATAAATTCCTTCACAATCCATGGCTTGTGGCCTCAGAAGGGAAGAAACTCGGGAACTAACTGCCTGGGCACCTCCTTCGTTTATAAACAGGTAAAACCCAAACATTCATTTATTTTAGTTTAGTTTAATAGACGTGCAAATTATAATTAGTTCATTATGTTTGGATTATAGTAGTTAAGGGTGTAAAAAATAATAATTTTCTTGTTTCATGTTCTTTTCATCTTCAAATTGTAACTTGTACAAGTGAACCAATAGACTAAAGAAGAGGGATGTTAATTCCGGAACTGAATATTGTCCATATTACAAGCATTTTCATCTTTAACAAGTCTGTTTCATGTTATTTTTATCTTCAAATTGTAGCTTGTACAAATGAAACACTTAGATCAAATATTTCACAATAAATAGAGGTGCATAGTAATGCTATAATTGACAACAGCTCCCACACACTTTTCACTATGTCAATCTCAAACACACGAGTCTTCCCCTGTGTCATTTTGCTTTCAATAGCTAAATCAAAACTTTTTGACAACTTTTAGTTTGTCTAGTAGTAACCTTATAATTTTTGTATTTTAATCCAGACATTATAATTATATAAAAGGAGAGTTTCTAATTATTTTTCTAATTTTTTTTATGAATTTTAATGATTTAATATGAATTTATATAAATTTATAATGAATTATTTTTAACATTTATTATGATTCAATACAAAGATTTTAAATAAAATTTAAAACAGAAGTTTTGTGTTTTATTGTAATAATTAAACCAAAATTTTTTATTTTATTTAATAATTAATGTGGAAAGATAACTGAAATTTATTGGGAGTGGTGGTAAATTCTATTGAATTTATTTATAATTTATAATTTAAATTTGTTATTTCAATTATACCTTCTTATATATATATAGATCAAATTCAAATCATGTCCTAGGTATATTTTGTTGTTTAGTCTTTTTTAATAATATTTTGTTATTTTTAGTTTCTTTTACATTATTATTTTTAATCAAATTTAAATATATATAGATTACATTATTTTTTTTAGTTTCTTTTATAATATTTTATTATTTTTAGTTTTTTTATATTATTTTATTTAACCTTTTTTTTTTTAATATATCTTAAATTTCTTTTTTAGTATATAAAAAAAATTAATATCGTAGTAGGTAAGGAGTTAATTTATATAGATGAAGTCAATCTAATACACTTACAATAATTTCATTTAACATATTTTATTAATTTTAGTTTTTTTATATTATTTTATAGTCCATAGTACATTCTTTTACTTTTGTTATTTTGTTTAGGTTGTTTTATAATATTTTATTATTTTTAATTTATTTTATAGCTAATATCGTAATACATTTTTCTTTTTATTATTTTGTTTTGTTATATTTTTTAAAAAAAATTAATATATTTAAGTTTCATTTCTAGTGTATAATATATATATATATAGTAGGTAGGTGAAGCGAATTTAATACGGTTAAAATGGTTAAAGGCAAAATGTAATTTAATGATAAACTTGAAGAAGGCAAAACCGTCTGGATAATTTAATACACTTAAAATTGAGAGAAATAGGGAAAATGAATCCAAATTTAACCGGAATTATTCTAAAAGTTGAGGGGAAGAAGAAACTAAAAGTAATAAATATTATAAAATAAACTAAATAAAATAATAAAAAAGTACTATGATATTAATTATAAAATAATATAAAAAATTTAAAAAAATATACATTAAAAGAAATTATGGTGAGTGTATTAAATTAACTCTACCTACGACAATAATTAACTTTACTTACGATATTAATTTTTTTTTATAACATTTAAAAAGAAATTTGGAATATATTAAAAAATTAGAGTGTATTAAATTGATTCTACCTACCCACCACATAAATTAACTTCTTATAATATTGATTTTTTATGTACTTAAAAAGAAATTTAAAAAATACTTTAAAAAATTTTAAAATATATATATATATATATTATAAAATAAACTAAAGAAAACAATGTATTAAGGTATTAATTTTTTTTATTTTTAATATACTCACAATGAAATTTAAAATTTATTTAAAAAATATAATAGAAAAGAAACTAAAAATAATAAAATATTATAAAAGATTAAATGACTAGTTCATAAATATCATACCATTGTGGAGTAATGAAAGATTAAATGACTAGTTCATAAATTTCATGAGAGCTTAAAAGTGGACAATACCATTGTGGAGTAATGAAAGATTCAATGACTAGTTCATAAATTTCTCTAATTCAAGCATATAACATGCGTCCAAACAATTAATTACATTTCTTCAATAAAATTCCAAACAATTAATTACAAGCTCAATGTGTGTTCGAGGGCACAGTTCTAGGGCTTATCAAGCAAAAAGGCTCTTAAATTTTGTCGTAGAGGTCTAAAATAAGTCAATGTGTATTCGAGGGTACGGTTCCCGGGCTTATCAATCTCGAAGGCTCTTAAACTTTCTCGTAGAGGTCTAAAATGAATCTGGATTATAAAAATAAAAATAAAGATACAAATTGCAAAGATGGGGTCGCCCCGACTTGGGCTGGAGACCTTCAGTGTGTTAGATTGACGTGATAACCAACTACACCACGACATTGGAAGCCTCCCAAGAAGGTCAACCAAACTATAGAGTTAAGCCCAAACTTCCTAGAACCTAGAGAAAAGCCCGTGGAAACCTACCAGGAACTGGATGCGATGAGAGCCTACTAGTAGTCTGCTTACCGAGTACTTTTTTACTCACTGCATTTTAGATTTTTTTTTGAGGTCTTCGCCAACTGTCGCTCGAGGTGGGAGAGTGTTTGAGAGCTGCATTGTCACTTGAGGGTCGTTTATGAGTGTCAACCCGGTCTGTGTACTTTGGGTCTTTTATATTTTGTTCGAAACAGTACCCCGAACCCTTTCTTTATTTGTAACAAACCTTTAACAGCACATGTTTGCATTGCCTTTCAATTTGTTCTAGTCGAGGTGTTGTTTGATTTTAAATTGCATTATCTGAATGTTTAATTTAATTTTACTTTTAGTTTTTATTTTCCTTTCTTTTTTTATTTCGTCACGGTTTGAGATTTCAAGCTTCGAAAATCACGTAACGAAACACTCAATGACTCTTGGTCTAGCGAAAACAGTCTGTAACAGTCTGTTGGACCAATCAACCTAGACCTCTGATACTAAGTTTAGTTCATAATTTTTTTTGGCTAAATCAAGCATAGAACGTGCTCACAATCATTCCACCCTAGTCCTTGTTGATTCGTACACGTATTTCTTCCATAAAAGTCCAAACAGTTAATTACATGTACAATGTGTGTTCGAGGGCACGATTCTTGGCCTTATCAAGCACTAAGGCTCTTAAACTTTGTCGTAGTGGTCTAAAATGAATCATTGTGTATTTGAGGGCACGGTTCCCGGGCTTATCAAGCTCTAAGGCTCTTAAACTTTCTCGTAAAGGTCTAAAATGAATCCAGATATAAATATAAAAATAAAAATTACAAAGATGGCGTTGCCCAAAATTGAACCAGAGACCTATAGTGTATTAGACTGACGTGATAACTAACTACACCACAACACCATTAGAAGCCTCCCTGAAAGATCAACCAAACTATAGAGTTAAGCCTAAACTTCCTAGAGCCTAGAGGAAAGCCCGTGGAAACCTACCAGGAACTAGATGCGATGAGAGCCTATAAGTAGTCTGCTTATCGAGTACTTTTTTACTCGCTGCATTTTAGATTTCCTTTTCAGGTCTTCCCCAACTGTCGCTTGAGGTGGAGGAGCGTTTGAGAGCTGCATTGTCACTTGAGGGTCGTTTATGAGTGTCGACCCGGTCTGTGTACTTTGGGTCTTTTATATTTTGTTCAAAATAGTACCCCGAACCCTTTCTCCATATGTAACAAATATTTAACAACACATGTTTGCATTGTCTTTCAATTTGTTCTAGTCGAGGTGTTGTTTGACTTTAAATTGCATTATCTGAATGTTTAATTTAATTTAATTTTGCTTCTAGTTTTGTTTTGTTCTCTTTTTGTCATTTTCGTTCGTTTAAAATGTTAGGGTCGCACAACAACGCACAAACTCGATCTAGATGAACACAAAAAACAGGAGAGAGAATTTGTATTGATGACTTCAAGTATGTACAGCAAGAGAGAATACAGAGAATAGAAAGTTACTTTTCAAAGCTCTGCGGATATATATATAGTTAAGTTTACTATATATAGCTTTATTAGATTTAGCCATCTACTATATATATAGCTATTTACTATATATAGCTTTACCAAATTTACTATATATGACTATTTGCCATATATAGCTTTACCGGATATAGCTTTACTAGAAATAACCGTTCACAAGCTATAAATAAGCAGCAGGCTCCATAACCTAACAATTCTCCCACTTCGAGACTGATCTAGTCAACCAAGGATTTCATTCTCAAACGACCATGAGCATCTTCATGGCACCATATCAATTGAGGCTTTGCACAACCTCAATATTCAAACGTCAACACATTTTGTCAACATGTTTGTTGGATTCTTTGCACCCTCTATCTTCTCCAAACACATCACCATCTTTCATTAACCTGCAAGTGAAACGGTATCATCTTATGTGTTTTCTCTTTAAATGATAGACCGGGTTCCTTCGCCAACTGTATGACACTCTGACTATCTCTATAAAGAATATCTTCGTGCTACTTCTTGTCCCTTCTTCTAGATAGTCAGTCATCCATATCGTCTTCTTTCCAGCTTCAGCTATTGCCACGTACTCAGCCTCAGTACAATGCATTTTTTAAGCCTAGACGTCCCATCATCCATGGCTTGCTCCTACTTGGTTGTATCCTCCAACTTTAGGGCCTCATCAAAGGGCTCTGGTTCCTTTTCATCAGCAACAGATAGTGTAATGAAGGTACATACATATCTGGTACTCTGATAGTACAGGATGATCTTCTCAACATCGATTCAGGTGTCACTTGCTTTACTGCTTGTTCTTCTACAACAATCTCAGGAATTTGTTGAGTATTTGCTACAAGATCACTAGGTGATTTTCTCCGCAACTCAACCTCAACTCCCACTTACTTTGTTGTCTTGGAACCTTGCTCCACATCTGGTTCCTCAGCAGTAGTCTTAGAAGTTTCTTGAGTTTCTGCTACGAGATCACTAGATGAGTTTCCCCGCAACTCAAGCTCAACTCCCACTTGCTTCGTGGTCTTGGAACCTTGCTCCACATCTGGTTCCTCAGCAGTAGTCTTAGAAGTTTCATGAGTATCTGCTACAACATCACTAAGTGAGTTTTCCTGCAACTCAAGCTCAACTCCCACTTGCTTCGTCGAACCTTGCTCCACATATGGTTCCATTTCCAACCGCACTTTCTTCAATTCTTTGGTGGTCCTTGTGAAGCTAACTCGTTTCTGCTTGTTCATAACGTAGTTCTCACGACGACCCACATCAACAGATTTCAGACCTTCTAAAACTCCTTTCGTAGACTTGAATTTGAAGCACTCTCAGCAACAACAGCTATGTTAATACACCTTGCAGTGGTGTATAAGGTTCCAGATTTTAAGCCACGTGCTACCACCGTAGCACCCTTCATAATCTTCCACGAACTCTTCCCTAACTTTGTTGCATAACCTGTGCTGTCCAACTGACCAATAGTGATCAGGTTCTTTTATAGACAAAGAATATATCTGACATCCTTTAATGTCCACTGATTTCCTGCCGGAGTTTTTATGCAGACATCTTCTTTTCCTTTAATCTCCAAGTCTTTGTTGTCGGCAAGATACACCTTCTCAAAATTTCCAGACTTGAAATTCCGGAACTGTAACGACCCGGGAAAGAAAGAAAAAAAAAATATATAATAAATAAATAAATAAAAGAGGAAAACGAGAAAACAAGAAAACAAAAAAACAAAAAAAAAACTCAGTCGCCCGAAAACCCGCGAGTTTTTCGGCGACCGCCGAGTTTCGAGGAACCCACGCGAAACGACGGCCACAGCACGCCCAGCCCTCAGCCCACGACACCCAGCATCTTCAGAACACCTACAAAGGGAGAAAAGATAGAAAATTTCGAGAGAGAGAGAGAGAGATTTCGGACAAACGTCGGCGAGTGTCCAGTTTCTCCGACGAGCCCTCAAACCACCCTCAAACCGACACCAAACGACCTGTTACCACCATGAGAAGGATCCCTAACGAAAGCACAATAACTCAGGGTGCGTTTTGTGTTATTTTGTAAGTGTCGTCGTCGGTAACCGAGGTCGGAAAATTAGATTTTCTTAATCGTTCTTAGATCTGTGGCTTTTAGGAGCTCTTAGGCCGCAAAACTCCCAGAAAAGAAATAAAGACGACGAACAAAGAGGAAAAGGGAAGAAAGAGGACCGAAATCGGCAATGGAAACGCCGTGGGAAGGAGAGAGAAAGCTCGCCGGAAAATCGGCCGAAGTCGGGTAAGGAAGACGAGATCCACGGATCCGGGTCAACCCGAACCCAAAACCCAAGAGAGCCAGCCCATTCCTCCCTTCGCCTCTGCCTTCGGCCCAGCCCAACTACAGCGGCCCAAACCTCAAACCAGCCTAGAATCTACGGTTCAGTTGAACCAACCCAGACTAGACCCACGGTCCAATTGAGCCGGCCTGCAAACCAAACACTTGTGGCCCAGCCCAGTAAGTCAAGGCCCAACGATTATCTTGGCCCAGTAACCTTCCACAGCCTGCGACCCGAACCGGACTGCGACCCGCGCTTCGACCCGACACGACCGCTCGATGTGGCTCTCTCTGCTGCCGCCACGTGTCACATAGCGGCGCAGGCAGTCCCACGGCTCGGCTCGGCGCAAACGGCTTGGCTCCCTCCAGTGACGCTCCGGCGGCTCCTCTGGCGGCTATTCGGCTCGGCTCACCTGTTTTTAGCCCGGTTTCCACTGTTTCGACCCTCCCGGATCTATTTTCTGCCCCGATTAAGGTATCTGAGGCCGTTTTAGAGCCGTATTTCACATTTATTAAATTATAGGTAAATTAATTGTGAAATACTAACGGAAAGTGGTGAACGATGTGATAGGAAACAAACCCCGGCGACGTAGGAAGCAGCTCTCACGGAACGGGAGCTTAAGTTTAGTTATTTAGGGAGTACTTCGGTCAAGGCCAACCAAGTAAGTGGCCTTACTATAGGATAGGCTAAATAATTGTATGAGTTATGATGATGTGTGGATTATGATGCTTGATGATATGTGCGGTATATACATATTTTGTTGAGTGACGCTTGATATGTTTGACGCACGTTGTGGCATTATGATGAGCATGATGATTGCATGATTTTTACCTTAATATGATGATGTTTTCCATATTGAGCATGCTAGATGATGATGAGTGCCATATTGCATGATGTCGTTAGATCGACGTAGGACACAACCCTAAGAGCATGAAAATGATATTAATATAAATATCCACGAGTATGCATTACCTAGAGTAACAAAGAGATGAGACTAGAGGGTTGTGTCAGAAGAGACATTACGATGGATTTAGAGGGACCTCATGCATTTTGTATGTTCATAAGCATAGGGCTACTTTCCCTAGAGATGATGAGTGCGGACGTGCACCTTATGATGAGCGCGAATGCGCATAGGTGCGAAAGCACACAGATGAGGGTGTTCATGAGGCGCATGACACTATGGGGTTCCGCTGACCTCCGGACGTCGCTACAGATTAGCTTGACCCTATGCATGGCCCCTATAGCGGGGCCACTTACTGAGTATTCTTTGAAATACTCAGGCCGTGTGCCACATCATTTTTCAGGTAAAGGCAAGGCGCACTTGTACGGAGGACGGCGGCATCGCGAACAGAGACTGTGGCACGTGCATATGGTAGATTCATATTTAAATTTCTAGTCTTCAGTTAGAATAGGTTGTTTTGCATTTCATTGTTTTAAATTATTTTGTATTTGTTTTTGTTTTCTCTAAATTTCAGTATTTCATATTTAAACACGTAAGACCATGGCTGTGTTTTCCAAAGAAGAAGTTGTTTCAAAAGTTTTTTTTGAAGTTTACGTTATCAACTATGTTCATGTAAGAGTTATATTTCCGCATTATAGATCAGCATGAGACGTTAGTAGCGACTCTGAGTATGTGGAAATTTAGGGTCGTTACAGGAACAACTCTTTATTTGGAGACGAATGAAAAAATGCACTTGAATCCAAAATCCAGGATTCAATCGAACTGTCCACGTTGAGGATTAGAGCATCCCCAATGTCTTCTGTTGAATTTATAGAATCATTATCATCTCCAGATTTGTGATTCTGCTTCCTCCTTGGTCTTGTACAACCTTTTCGAAAGTGACCTTTTTCTCCACAATTCCAACAGATTACGTTTGCTCTATTTGGAGATTTTTCTCGGTTCTTTGATTTTGATCGCCCATATTTGTTTGAGCTCTTTGATTTACTTCTTCCCCTTCGATCAACACTGAGAGCATTGCCTGATGAATCTCTAGTTTCCCGTTTGCGAATACTTTCGCTGAGAACTATATCTCGAATTTCATCAAACTTCAGTTTATTAGATCCTCGGAAACTGCTGATTGCGGCAACAACAGTATCCCATGACTCAGGTAAGGATGACATCAAAATCAACGCTTCAATTTCATCTTCGAAATTAATTTCCACCGAACTCAGTTGACTTATGATCATATTGAATTCATTTATATGATCAACAACAGGTCCACCTTCAGACATATGTAGATTGAACAATCTCCGCATCAAATACACCTTGTTCATAGCCGATGGTTTTTCATACATATTTGACAGCGCCTTCAATAGATCTGACGTTGTCTTCTCCTTGACAATGTTGAACGCCACGTTTCTAGATAGTGTCAACCGGATAAGCCCCAAGGCTTGTCGATCCTTGAGCTTCCACTGTTCCGTGGTCATGGTATCTGGCTTCACCCCCAACAGAGGTTCGTGAAGTTCTTTCTAGTACAGATAATCTTCAATCTGCATCTTCCAGAAACCGAAATCGGATCCATCAAACTTCTCAATTCCAATCTTTGAACTTTCCATCTTCATAGATCGTGGTGAATTCGCCTAGCTTTGATACCAGTTGTTAAGGTCGCACAACAACGCACACACTCGATAGATGAACACAAAGAATAGGAGAGAGAAAATGCAAGAGAACTCTGGCTAAAGAAATTTGTATTAATGACTTCAAGTATGTACAGCAAGAGAGAATACAGAGAATAGAAAATTACTTTTCAAAGTTCTACCGGACCGGGATATATATATAGTTAAGTTTACTATATATAGCTTTACCAGATTTAGCTATTTACTATATATATATAGCTTTCATTTACCATATATATATATAGCTTTACCAGATTTAACCATTTACTATATATGGTTATTTACCAACGGAAATAACGGTTCACCCAGCTATAAATAACCAGCAGTCTCCCTAACCTAACATAAAAGAGTGCATTTACCCTCCACCAACCACGGGCTGAATGAAATTTACCATCTAACAAATGATTGATATTATTCATATAATAAATATACAAATATTTTGCGTTAAAATAGATATTATTTTGCATAAAAAAAATAATAAATTTGATATTACTTTGAATTAAAAAAATATAATATTATTTTGAGTAAAAAAAATTATAAAAATATGTTTTGAGTAAAAATATCATATGTTTGTTCTAATCGTACATCAAACTTACATTTCCCTATTAGCTGGAACAAACTTAAAATAACTTGTTCCTAAATAAACTTAAAATCATCTTTCATTGCATAAACGAGTTGTTCCTAAATAAACTTAAAATCATCTTTTATTGAACAAACTTAAAATGATCTGGTCGTATAACAACAAGGTTAAAATCTCTAGTTCGTGCAACATATTTTGGTGTAACAAATTTAAAATCTCGTCTTGGTTGATAGGTATAAATTATTATAATTTTTTTAAATATTAATTTATATTAAGATCTTAAAATTATATGTATAAATTTATATAATATACATGCAAACTAAAAATCGTCGGTTTATAAAACAACAAACTTAAAATCACATGTTCGTAAAATAAGTTAAAAATCACATAGTAGTAGATCAAACTTAAAATCACTAGTTCTTAGAACAAATTAAAATCCGTTTCAGAGAACAAACTTAAATTCTTTGTTCGTACACAAAACTTAAAATTCCTCTCTTAGAACAAACTCAAAATCCAAGAACAAACTTAAAATCTTTGTAGAACAAACTAAAAATCTCATGTTCTTAAAATTTACAGTTATTAAAACAAACTTAAAATCACATGTTGATACAACAAACTTAGAGCACCTATTCATAAATCAAACCTAAAATTATTTTTGGGTAGAACAAACTTAAAATCCTTTTTTCTTAGAACAAACTTAAATTCCCTATTCATATAACAAACTTAAAATTAGAACAAACTCAAAATTCAAGAACAAACTCAAAATTCAAGAACCGTTCCTACAACAAACTTAAAATCTGTCAAAAAAAACTTAAAAAAAATCCTCTGTTCTTAAATCAATCTTAAAATTCATGGTTATTAGATCAAACTTAAAATTCCAATTTTAAAATTACAAGAACTTAAAATTCCTGGTTAACAATATTATTTCCTTCTAGTATCGAGAACAAACTTTTCATGCAAACTTTGGTTTTATCTATAACAAACTCTTCATAAAAAAATAGATTGAACATGTCTGGATTTTTTTCTCTCCTCACAACCACTATGTGGTTTATCTTTTTTTTTTCTCTCTCCTCACCATTACAAACCCTAGGTGGCTTTATTTTTTCTATCTCTACTCGTGATGTCTCTAATGGCGGCGATTGTCGGAAACGTGACCACGCTAATGACAGTTAATATATTTTTTCTCTCTCTCTCTTCATCATTACAAACTTGAAGTGGCTTTAATATTTTTTTTGACTTCTGTGATGGCGACGATTGTCAAAAATAATAGACTAGAGTTACTCATATTAATATTGAACTTTTGCTATGAAACAAAACAAAACATAGAAATATGCCCATAGAATTTCTCATCTCATATCTGAAAAGTGAAGGATGAAAGTGAGAAGGAAGTTGTAGTAAGACTTCAAAAGAATCGGTTGGCATGAGCTGTAGGTGACGCCAAAGATGAGTGAGCACTATGAACCCCATCAATCTCAGCAATTCAGCCATTGTGACCTTGCAACAAAATACAAAATAGTTCAAATGTGTATTTACACTCCACTAACCACTGGTGGAATTAAATTCACCACCTAACAAATGATTTATAGTATTCATATAATAAATATATAAATATTTTGGGTAAAAAAAGATATTTTGGATAAAAAAATAATGAACTTATTTTAAGTAAAAAAATATTATATTATTTTGAGTAAAAAAAAACATAATAAAAATATGTTTTTGAGTAAAAATATAAGATGTTTCGATACAACAAACTCAAATTTCTTTGTTCTTAGAACAAACTTAAAACAATTCGTATGTAAAGAACTTAAATTTATTTTTTCATATAAAACAAACTTAAAATGTCATGTTTGTACAACAAACTTAAAATTGTTAGCAACAAACTTAAAATCCACTGTTCTTACCGCAAACTTAAATTTCAGTGTTCGTATAACAAACTTAAAACAACCTGTTTATAAACAAACTTAAATCATCTGTTCACAGAACAAACTTAAAATTTCTTGTTCGTAGAACAAGTTTAAAATCTCCTGTTCGTACAATAAACTTAAAATACCATGTTATAGAACAACAAACTTAAAATCTACTAGGTTCTAGAACAACAAACTTAAAATCTGTGTACAATAAATACACACATTTATTAATATGCTAAAAATGGTTGAGGAGGCTGATTGAGCCATTCTCTATAAATGTCTATCCCAACTGCATACTTCTTCACCTTTCACTTTCATCATCTTTCCTAAACTTCAAATGGGAGGTAGCTATATTTTTTCTTGTTTTATTTAGCTAGGATGTAGCTTGATAAGAGCGGTGATGAGAGTTGTAAAAGTAAGCCTATCGCTATGTTCACTATTCATGGATTCTAACCCAACAATTACTCCCTACCTACCTGCAAAAGGCAGGTGTGAAATAAACTTTAGGTGAGATTTTTTGTAAAAAAATATTAGTATAATTTATATATTTTATAGTAGGTAGGTATAAATTATACTATTTTTTTAAAATACTAATTTATATTAAAATCTTAATATGTATAAATTTATATAAATACTAATTTATACATAAAATTATTATGATTAAAATACTAATTAAAAAAAATATATTATTATAATGGGTTACAAAGAAAATATCTCACAGCAACACAGACTTAGCCGTGAGAATGGTCTTAGATTTTAAAATACTGGGAATTCTCATTATAAAGGAAAATCGAGATCTATAATGGACATAGATGAATCGAGGGGAAAATTGAGGATAGAGAGCATAATTTCCTCTTTTCCAGCGTTTTTCAGCACCACAGGCTTGTGTAAAATGCATTTATGTTTACAAGAATTTGAGAAATGTTAGAGCGTACCAGGACTTGTAAACGGACTTAAATCGAAGAAGAGTCTCTGGCGGGAGACGCCACAGAACCTCCATCGTTAGATCGAAATTATTTCCAAAAATTGCCGCCATTAGAGAAGTCAAGAGAAAGAAACAAAAAAAAAAAGCTAGTTAGGGTTTGGAATGGAGAGGAGAGAGAAAAAAAGATATGAACAGCGGTTGGAGGGGTCTTAAAGAGAGAGAATAATTAAGGCCAGGTTTGAGGATGCAAGAAGGGTGGGAAAGGATTGGGTGCAGCCCAGAACAACGAAGGCATCATATCATTTATATTATTATTTTTTTCTTTTAAAATTAAAAAATACTTATTTTAATTCACACGGCTCAATTTAACATTGAGAAAACGAAAACGAAAAAAACATAGAGAAGTTGTACACTCATATTTAAAGTGTTTCGAATGAACCAAGAAAAAACAAAAAAAAAAACATAGAGAAGTTATACCCTCCTAATTAACCTGTCTCTAAACTAGAGCAAATTTAAAATCTAAAATCATAGAACAAACTTAAAATCCAAGATCCATTTTCTGAGAACAAATTTAAATTTCCTTGGTAGAACAAACTTAAAACCATCCATTCTTAAACAAACTTAAAATCATTTGTTAGGAGTATAACAATTTAAAATTTCATGTTTATACAACAAACTTAAAATCCCTCCTACAAAAAATTTAAAATCTCCGTTCATAGAACAAACTTAAAATTTCGCGTTCATAGAACAACAAACTTAGAAATCTCATGTTTGTACAACAAACATAAAATAGCTCGTTCATAAAACAAACTTAAAATCCCCTATAACAACAAACTTTTAATGGAAGACAACTAAGGACCCGTTTAAAAAATAAAAATATGTGAGACTGGACCCGGTCAAGAAACCACCCAAATGGACCTTCCCTCTTTATTCCTTTTTATTTTTTTCTATTTTCTTTTCCTCCGTTCTTCTCTCGAGACCCTTCTGTCTCTTTTTTTTTTTTATGTCTTCTTGTCTTGTTTCTCTCACCAGTTCTATGGTTGTCGGATTTTGTCGCCCTTGTTGGTATAGGTCAGAACTCTGGTGGTTTTCTTCATGTTGTTTTCATCTTCATATTGTAGCTTGTACAATTGAACTAGTAGACCAAAGAGAAGGGATGTTAATTCCAGAACTGAATATTTTTCGAATTGCAAGCATTTCCATTTTGGCAGGTATGTTTTATGTTATTTGTATCTTTAAATTGTAGCTTGTACAAGTGAAACACTTGGATCAAATATTTGACAATAAATAGAGGTGCATAGTAACACCATATCAATCCCAAACACACGAGTCTTCCACTTGTTTGTCTGTGTCATTTTGCTTCCAATAACTAAATCACAGCTTTTTGACCACTTTTAGTTTGTCAGCATTGGCTTTATAATTTTTGTGCTAGGACAATGTGGAGGAGGAGGGATAAATTCCTTCATAATCCATGGCTTGTGGCTTCAGAAGGGAAGAAACTCGGTAACTAACTACTGGACACCTCCTTTGTTTATAAACAGGTAAAACTCAAACATTAATTTATTTTAGTTCAATTTATTAGATGTGCAAATCATAGATAGTTCATTATGTTTGGATTATAATAGTCAAGGGTGAAAAAATTAATAATTTTCTTGTTTCATGTTGTCTTCAAATTGTAGCTTGTACACGTGAACAAGTAGACCAAAGAAGAGGGATGTTCATTCCCAATATTGTTCAGGATTGCAAGCATTTCCATCTTTAGCAGGTCTATTTCATATTATTTTCATCTTCAAATTGTAGCTTGTACAAACGAAACACTTATATCAAATATTTCACAATAAATAGAGGTGCATAGTAAAGTCATAATAAAAAACAGTTCCCACAACACTTTTCACCATACCAATCCCAAACAAAGTCTTCCCCTGTGTCATTTTGCTTCCAATAGCTAAATCACATCTTTTTAACAACTTTTAGTTTGTCCAGTAGTGACCTTATAATTCAATGTGCAGGAGGAGGAATGAATTCCTTCATAATCCATGGCTTGTGGCCTCATGAGGGAAGAAACTCGGTAACTAACTGTCGGGGCACTTCTTTGTTTATAAACAGGTAAAACTCAAACATTTATTTATTTTAGTTCATTTTATTAGATGCGCAAATTATATTTAGTTCATTATGTTTGGATTATTATAACGACCCTAAATTTCAACATATCTAGAGTGGCCACTAACGTCTCATGCTCATCTATAATGCGGAAATATAACTCTTACATGAACATTATTTATAACGTAAACTTAAGAAAACATTTAAAAAAACTTCTTCTCTAGGAAACATAGCCATGGTCTTGCGTGTTTAAATGCAAAATACTAAAATTTAGAGAAAAGAAAAATAAATACAAAATAATTTAAAACAATGGAATGCAAAACAACCCATTCTAACTTAAAACTAAAAATTTAAATATGAGTCTACCGTTTGCACGTGCCACATTCTTTGCTCGCGATGTCGCCGTCCTCCGTACAAGTGCGTCTTGTCTTGACCTGAAAAATGATGTGGCACACGACCTAAGTATTTCAAAGAATACTCGGTAAGTGGCCCCACTATAGGGGGCCATGCAAATGCAAACACATGCAATCATGATTGAGGGACCTATCTCTAATTATCTTAAGGGTGGCCTCTAGTCTCGGACAAATTGGATGTGTAGTACTTCCCTACACACAACTCACACGTGCGAGTGTGAATCCCCAGGGCACTCACACACCCCCTGGACCCTCTGGTCAAGCTAATCTGTAGTGACGTTCGGAGGTCAGCGGAACCCCATAGTGTCATGTGCCTCATGAACACCCTCATCTGTGTGCATTCGCGCACATCATACAGTGCGTGTTCGCACTCATCATCTCTAGGGTAAGTAGCCCTATGCTTATGAACATACAATATGCATGAGGTCCCTCTAAATTCATCATAATGTCTCTTCTGACACAACTCTCTAGTCTCATCTCTTTGTTACTCTAGGTAACACATACTCGTGGATATTTATATTAATACAATTTTTACTCTCTTAAGGTTGTGTCCTATGTCGATCTAACGACATGATGCAATATGGCACTCATCATCATATAGCATGCTCAATATGGAAAACATCATCATATTTAAGGTAAACGTCACGCAATCATCATACTCATCATATTGCCACAAAGTGTATCAAACATATCAAGTACGACATTCATCAAAATATATATATACTATGCACATCATGAAGTATCGTAACCCACACATCATCATAATTCATACATCATCATAACTCATATATCGCATCGTACGACATAGTTCATACATCATCATAACTCATACAATTTTTAGCCTATCCTATAGTAAGACCACTTAACTGATTAGCTTATATGGGTGTCACCAATTTATCCTTAATGAAAGTTCGATTTTTCCCTTTGCATCCAAGGCAACTTATATGAATCCATGGCATCAATTTCATGTTCAATTGTCTAACTCTTACAATGTTCATGTGCTAAAGTTCATGTGAGCATTAAAGACTTTGCATGGATAAAGTCTTGTAACGTTATAATATACCTCTAAATATATGTACATATTATATATATATATTGTATTTATATTAAGATTTCATTTTCTATTTTTTTTATTTCGAGTGACTACTTTATTGTCTTATGATATTCTTCCTATATTCTGCTATTTTTCTCAATTTTTGTTCAAGACATATTCTTAACCAATTTTTAATGGATTCTTACTTAATTATATTATTAGTCAATTCCGATCGATTCTTACTCCTAACTCTTCCCTCTGTATTTTTTTTTTCTTTTGATTTTGTATTTTATTTTTTTTAGTTTTTTCTTTTAATTTCTTTTTTTCTTTCTTTACTCGATGGTGTCCCTTTATTTATTTATTTTTTCATTTCTTCTTCTCTTTCTTCCCTTTTGATTTTGTCTATCTATTTATTATTTTTTTTTTCTCTAACTTTCTTCTCTTAATATTTGGCCTCCTATCTATATATATATTTGTCTTTTCTTTGAATTTTGTTAACAATATTCCAGCTCTCTCTAGTTTCTTTGAATTTTGTTAACAATATTCCAGCTCTCTTAGTCTTCTCTTTGAATTTTTCTTGTATTCTAATTAATTATTCTCTATTCTAATTAATTTTTCTTTCCAAAATCTTTCCTTTCTCTTGTTTTCCTTTTTTTTCTTCCTTTAATTCTGTTGTCATTTAAATTCCTGCACACAAATTTTCTTCTAATTAATTCTTCTTTCCAAAATCTTTCTTTTCTCTAGTTTTCCTTTTTTTTCTTCCTTTTTATCATTTAAATTAACAGATATCACAAACAAATTTTCTTCCCAAATCTTTTCTTTCTTATTTACTTGTTAATTTTTTTTTAAATCGAATCTTTTCTTTCCTCCCTATTCTGTATTTACTTCTTATCTTTCTTTTTTCTCTATGTTCTGTATTTTTTTTATTCTATTGACAGATATCTGTTCTGTATTTTTTTTATTCTATTGACAGATATTAGCCTCGGTTATAGAATGGTAACCAAAATCAAAATAAATGGGCAGGGAACAAGAGATCTTATTTTGAATAATAAGACAAAACAAAAGGATAGCCTCAGTTAATTTTCTATAACCTGATAACCAAAATCAAAATAAATGGGCAGGGAAGAAGAGATCTGATTCTGAATAATTAGACAAAAGAAAAGAAAATGATTCTGATATGATAAATGAAAAAGAGATTTGAAATATGACTTACAATACTAACAAAGCAAGATCTTGTCACAATATCTCACGCTCAAAGGTGGGTTCTCAACTTTGGCCTTTTGTGAAGAAAGAGGAGGGGTATGCTGGTTTTGATATAGTAGGCCACTCTCCTAGCTCAGCAAGAATCTTATCCACTCTACTTCATTTTCTTTTTATTTTTTGAAGTTTCTGCCACCCTTTTATCTTTCTCTTTAAAATTTTGAGTCAATGCCTTCTAGTTTTTGTTGTCTCTCCATCTCGCATTTCTTTTTCTACCTCTTTATGTGATACATCAAAATTCCTGGTCGAGACCCTTGCTTTCCTTGCACTCGTCATCCAACTAAACTGAAGATTCTAATGAGTTCTTGTCATCCATCCCATTACCTTGTTCTCTTTCACCAACCAAACTGTCTTCCAATTTGTCACCTTCGTCAGCCACAACATCATATTCATCCTTAGTACAATTCCCCAAATCAATAGATACATCCCGAATTTCTGATAAACCAGCATCATCACTTCAAGCTTCTCTCTCTTTAGCCACATCCATGCTCTTATCCAACAACTCAGCCTCTACTACAACACTGCCTTTCTGAACTTGGTCTAGATTCTCACTTTTAGCAGCGCCCCCAGAAGCTTCCCGGTCAGCCTGCAAGTCTAACAAATTGGTAGTTTGATCCAAATCTTCGGAGATGAGGAAAACGTTAGCCTCAGAGGCGCCAAGATCGTCAAAGGTTAGTTCGAAATCTTCATTTTCGTCGAATCCCAAATCCAAGGCCGTGAAATAAACAGAAGGGTCACCAGGGGCAGCAGAATTGACATCGGAGAAAAAAAAAAAGAGTGTGAGGCGAAATTTGGAGAGAATCAAATTCAGAAGCGTAAGTAGTGGAATTAGAATTTTGATCACCTGGAGAGACATCATCTTGATATACAGCTGAAGTCACGTTTGTTGGCTGATCAAGAACCTTAGTGGTTAAGCAGTATTCCCAAATTGGATTTGAAGAGTTTGTACTTTCATGTACAACATTTACTTCTGATTCCTGGATTTTGACTCGGCAATTTGGCTTAATATGGCTTGGCTTTCCACAACGATCACACACCACTTTCACCTGACAATCTCGTTTAAAATGGCCTGGTTTTCCACACTTGTAACAGGCTTTAAATGGCTTCTTTGACGACTCCTCACTTCTGAATTGATTCCCATTGCTTGATGAAGGCTTTGAATGAAAATTCTGTCCCCTTTGATCTTTGACATACAACACATCTTCTGACTTTGGTGAAAACTCGTTGTTGTTAGTCATTTGCTTAATCAAGGCTTCTTGATTGGAAAGAAGATTCTCCAGTTCAATTAGGCTGATTTGCCCACCGTTGTATTGAGGAAAAAAAGGGCATAAACTCTTTCCGTAATCCACGAATAAGATAACGCCGTAATCGAGCATCACTCACTGGCTTCTCAACATTTAATTCTGAAATTTCAGAACACAGATTTTTCACTTTCAAAAAATATTCTTCAACAGAAAAATTACCTTGAGTTACTATAGCTAGTTCATTCTCTAGAAATTGCTTTCGAGCGGTATTTTTCTTAGTGAACAACTTTTGAAGTGTATCCCATACTTGCTTTGGTGACTTTAAATCACGAACATGATCAATATACTCCTTGCTAATCAAAGTTCGCAAGGTAAATAAGGTTTTTCCGCATTTGATCTTCCATTGTTGGCATAATTTTGCATTCTGTGGAAAATCGGCTGGAATTTGTGTGTTATCACCTTCAATTAAATCCCACAAATCTTGCCCTTGTAGATAAGCTTTCATGCATAACTTCCCATAACTATAGTTATTGCCAACTAGCTTTTCCATAGCTATACCCATAGAAGCACTTCCACCATTCATCTTGTTGAGTAATAATATCAACCTGTACCAACTTGGCTCCGATACCAATTGTCACAATATCTCACGCTCAAAGGTGTGAATAAATATGAAATTATTATTACTCAAAGAGGGTAATACAGAGACAACTGAAATAATGAACTGTCGTGGCTTGTGTTTTACTAAGCCGAGGGCTCTTATTTAAACAAAAATAAATCCTATAAATAGCTCCTACAAAAACTATACTAAATTAAACTATTCCTCGAATAGCTTAAGAACTTGACTAATTCCATCTAAAATAAGTTGCACTAATTTTGACAACCACTAGTAGATATTGTCCTCGTTGGGCTTTCCCTTTCGGGCTTCCCCTCAAGGCTTTAAAACGCGTCTTCTAGAGGAAGGTTTCCACACCCATATAAATGGTGGTTTGTTCTCAATTGTTGAGGACTATTGGGAGAGAGTCCCATATTGGTTAATTTAGTGGAAGATCATGGGTTTATAAGTGAGGAATACTGTCTCCATTGGGATGAGGCCATTTGGGGAAGCCCAAAGCAAACCCATGAGAGCTTATGCTCAAAGTGAACAATATCATACCATTGTGGAGAGTCGTGATTCCTAACATGGTGTCAGAGCCATGCCCTAAACTTAACCAATGTCGATAAAATCCTCAAATGTCGAACAAAGTATTGTGGGCCTCGAAGGTGTAGTCAAAAGTGACTTAAGTGTCGAACAAAGGGTGTACTTTGTTCGAGGGCTCTAGAGAATGGAGTCGAGCCTCAATTAAGGGGAGGCCTGTAGTGTACTTTGTTCGAGGGGAGGATTGTTGAGGACTATTGGGAGTGAGTCCCATATTGGTCAATTTAGTGGAAGATCATGGGTTTATAAGTGACGAATACTGTCATCCATTGGGATGAGGCCATTTGGGGAAGTCCAAAGCAAAGCCAAGAGAGCTTATGCTCAAAGTGGACAATATCATACCTTTGTGGGTTGTTGGTATTTTTTTTTTCTTTTTTAGTTTAGGGGAAATTATTATTTTAATTATTTAATAATAATAATTTTTTTTTGGTCGTTACATTATCTACCCCTAAAAAGAACTTTCGTCCTCGAAAGTCTCAAACTCTTGTACTAGCTCGGGGTATTTTTCTCTTATTTCGTCCTCACGCTCCCACATGGCTTCCTCGCGTGGTGATTCAACCACATTACCTTAACGAACGCAATATTCCTGTTGCGTAAGGTTTTTACTTCTCTAGCTAAGATTTTTACTAGTTTTTCCTCGTAGCTCATATCTTCATTGAGTTGGAGTGGTTCGCGGTCTATTTCGTGGATAGGGTCCGTAATGTACTTCCTTAGCATCAACACATGAAATACATCGTGTACTCTTGAGTGGGCTGGAGGTATGACTAACTTATATGCTACTGGACCAACTCGCTCTAGGATCTCGAATGGTCCAATGAATTTAGAACTTAACTTGCCCTTATGTCTGAACCTCAAGACACCTTTCATAGGTGTCACCTTGCGGAATACTGGGTCTTCTATCTCAAACTCCAGGCTTCTACGCCTTACATTGGCGTAGCTTTTCTGTGTACTTTGAATGGTAAAGCATCCTCGCTCGAATTTTCTAGACAGCCTCATTGGTGATTCAAACCAGCTCGGGTCCTACTAACTCTCTCTCACCTACTTCGTCCCAACATATTGGGGACCTACACCGTTTTCCGTACAGGGCCTCAAACGGTGCCAATTCCAATAGTTGCTTGGAAGCTGTTATTATACGAGAATTCCATCAAGTGGAGTTTGAAATCCCAACTTTCCTTAAAATCTAGTACTCAAGCGCATAACATGTTCTCTAGAATTTGGTTTAAACACTCCGTTTGTCCATCTGTTTGGGGGTGAAAGGCGGTACTAAAGTCGAGGCAGGTACCCAGTGCCTTTTCAAGTCCGCGCCAAAACGCTGACGTAAAGCGTAAATCCCAATCTGACACTATAGACACTGGGACTCCATGTAGTCTTACTATTTCTTTGACATGCAGTTGTGCCCAATTGTCAACTCTATATGTAGCTTTCCTAGGTAGGAAGTGTGCCGATTTGGTCAACTTATCGACAACTACCCAGATCACTGTATATGCTTTGTGCGTTTTGGGTAATCCTATTATGAAGTCCATCGCTATGTTTTCCCATTTCCGCTCTGGTATGCTTAGGGGCTGCAACAACCCCGCCGTCTTTTGTCTAGGAGCTTTCACTTGTTGACAAACTAAGCACTTGCTCACAAACTCGGCCATGTTCCTCTTCATGCTCTTCTATCAGAAATGTTGTTTAAAATCTTAGTACATTTTAGTATCTCCTGGGTGCATGACAAATGGCGAGTTGTGAGCTTCCGTTAGTATCTCTTTCCTTAACTCCTCTGGTACACATAGGCGTCCCTGATACAATAGTCCTTATCTGAGGACTTCGAGAACCTGTCTACTAGACTTTTGTCTAGCTAGCTTAGGACTTTTGTCTAGCTTGCCCAGGACTTTCTGTAGGCTTGGATCCTCTCGTTGGGAGGTAATAATTCTCTATCTAAGCGTAGGTTGCACTGTGACTCGGGCCAGCTGTGCTATGACTCTCTCGATCGCTACAGCTATGTTGGCTCGCTTCAGTTCTCTTTTACCCTTACTTCCCTTGTAATGAGGACCGACGAGTGGGCCGTCTTTCTACTCAAAGCGTCTGCGACCATGTTTGCTTTTCCAGGGTGGTACTGGATATCTACACCGTAGTCCTTCACCAATTCTAGCCACCTTCTTTGCCTCATATTTAACTCTTTCTGGGTGAAGAAATATTTTAAACTCTTGTGGTCAGTAAAACGTTGAATTTTCTCTCCATACTGATAGTGTAGCCAAATTTTCAGTGCGAACACTACAGCGGCCAACTCAAAGTCGTGGGTAGGGTAATTATATTCGTATTCTTTTAGCTGACAGGACGCGTAACCAACAACTTTACCATGTTGCATGTGTTGGGTTTTATGTCCTAAAACTCATACTTTGTAAACAAAAAATATATTCTATTTTCAATAAAGTTATTATTGTTGTTTATTCAGTAAAGATTGTTATTGAATAAAGTGAAATTTACGATCATTAATCTAAATCCAATAAACTAAGAACACTCTGGCTATAGTATGATTACTTGAACTATATGTAGAGACATAAGAGTGGATCAAGTTCAAGTATATAGTCAAAATGATCTATAGTATAAGGATAAGACTGAGTACCTTATTCTAGGGACACTATGGATGCGGCACACTTTTGTATATGATATAAATAATGTGATCAATAAATTGTACATGTGGAGACATGTGAGTGGGGGCGTCCTATGCAATGAGTATTGCATAAGATCGGACCATGAAGAAAACCACTCTCACTTTATAATGTCGTTTACTGTTGAGACTGATTTTCTTTTCATTCGATAACCTAGGTAACTCGGTTTTAATCCTGAGCTAACCATGAACTCCTGTTTATTCGGAATTATCCTTAGATTTGCACGGGTGAGAGTGGCTCTAGTTCGCCCGTGCCTTATTCTAGGGGTAACTCAAGTATATAGTCAAAATGATCTATAGTATAAGGATAAGACTGAGTACCTTATTCTAGGGACACTATGGATGCGGCACACTTTTGTATATGATATAAATAATGTGATCAATAAATTGTACATGTGGAGACATGTGAGTGGGGGCGTCCTATGCAATGAGTATTGCATAAGATCGGACCATGAAGAAAACCACTCTCACTTTATAATGTCGTTTACTGTTGAGACTGATTTTCTTTTCATTCGATAACCTAGGTAACTCGGTTTTAATCCTGAGCTAACCATGAACTCCTGTTTATTCGGAATTATCCTTAGATTTGCACGGGTGAGAGTGGCTCTAGTTCGCCGACTCAATAAGCCTCCCATTTCAGGGGTAAGACTGGGTGAATGGCTGGGGACGTGGGGTGCAAGACGGAATTCACTCCTACCCACTTTTAGGGATAGAAGAGAGGTAGTTTTCTTAAGCACTGACTCCAGGTCTTGAACAAGGGGCCCCACCCTCTCATTAGCCTGAGAGGGATTCGGTTTACTGGTTGGACCACAAACCAATTGTTCATTAGAGGATCAGTGAGACATAAGGAACAAGAAGTAACTTTAGGGGTAAAACGATAAATTGACCCAGCTCTAGTTACGAACAACCTGTGAAGGATCGACTTACTAATCATGGTTATATCAAATGGACAGAAATATATCTATAGTGAGGGGAGTGCAACAACTAGGCTATAGTGGAGTGTCCTAGTAGTTAACGAATGTTGGTTAATAAGGTTAATGAGTTTAACCGGTTAATCTTGGATCGTTGGAGCCCATGATCTATAGGTCCATTAGGTTCCTCTGCTAGCTCATATCGAACTAAACCATAGAATAGTGTGATGAGTGAGTTCGAAGTGTTCGAATTCAAATTAGGGAATATGCGCTACATATATACGATATATTTAACCGCATTTTTGTTTTATTTACAAATTAAACAAAAAGAGAGAATCTGAGATATTTAAATAAGATTTAAATATCTTAATCAATTATGTGTCGGAATTGATTAGGATTGACATTTGAATTAATATTAAATATTAATTAAATAGTTTAATTAATCATTTAATGTTACTTTAATTTGAAATTCATTATTCAAATTAATTGTTGAATTAAAATGAAGAAAGTCAAAATGTTGACTTCATTTAATGAAAAAATCCATGTTAGTGGAATTTTGAGGTGTCAAAATTTGGTTAACCAAACTTGCATGCTTGCCAAATAAACCCCACAAGTTTGAGTGGAATTTTGAGTGTCAAAATTTGGTTAACTCAAACATTCATGCTTGCCACATAATCCCAAACATTTGAGTGGAATTTTAAGTGTCAAAATTTGGTGATCTCAAATTTGCATGAACATGCAAACATGACTCTTTAAATAGAGTGATCATGGTACATGGAAGGTCTTCTTCTTCTTGGTGAAAAACCTTGAGAAAAACCTCTCACAAACACTCTCTTCACATATACAAAATCCCTCCCAAGTTTAGTCACTCACCGGATTCCACAATCCCGTTCTAAGGCCGGAGGATAGTGGAGAAGACATTAGTGGTGGTTCGAAACCGGTTTGTGAGGAAAAAGAAGTTTGAACTACAAAAGGTTAGTATCTAAACTCATTAAGTTTTAATACTTATGAACATGCTAGTTATTTATTATAATTGATAGTCTAAAAGTGCCTAAGATCCAAATTGCTTCTGCATGTATTATATTGACACCATCAGCATTAACACACATCCTAGTCCATTCTTGGATGCGTCACTATAGATTACGTACTCTTCTGAGATCTCGGGTACTGTGAGTACTGGGGTGGTTACCAATCTCTCTTCTAGGTCCTCGAAGCTTGCCTCACAAACATCATTTCATATAAATGGTACCCCTTTTCTCGTTAACTGTGTCAAAGCAAGGCTATTCTAGCGAAGTCCTGCACGAACCTTCGATAGTATCCCCCTAGTCCCAAGAAACTCCGTACTAATGTTACCGTAGTTGGGCGTTCCTACTTTGTGACTGCTTTGACCTTAGTAGGATTTACGGATACTCCGTCCTTTGTCACCACGTATCCTAGGAAAGAGACTTGTCGTAACCAAAATTTGCACTTTGAGAACTTGGCGTATAACTTGTTCTCTCTTAGGGTGGCTAGGACTTTTCAGAGGTGTTCCTGGTGTTCCAGGTCTATTTTCGAGTACACTAGGATGTCATCAATGAGCACGATCACAAAAGTGTCTAGACAGTCCTTGAACACTCGGTTCATTGACTCCATGAACATAGCTGGAGCATTGGTGAGGCCAAATGACATCACCACAAACTTGTAGGGATCATACTTGTCCTAAATGCTATCTTTGGTACGTCTTTTTCTTTACTCTTTATTTAATGGTAACCTGACCGCAGATCTATCTTAGAAAATAACGTTGCCTCTTTGAGTTGATCGAATAAGTCTTCTATTCTAGGCAGAGGGTATTTGTTCTTTATGGTTCTCTTATTTAACTCTCTATAATCGATGCACAAACGCATCGATCCATCTTTCTTCTGAACAAACAGAACTGGCGCAGCATAGGGGAATATGCTAAGTCGAATGAACCATTTATCCCGTAAGTCTTGTAATTGCGCCTTGAGTTCCTTCAACTCTGCTAGAGTCATGCGATAGGGTGCTTTAAAAGTAGGCCCAATTTCTGGCTCGAGTTCGATGACGAAGTCGACCGCTCGAGAAGGGGTATTCCAGGTAGGTCGTCCAGAAATACATCTGGGAACTCCTTTACTATTGGCATGTTTTAAAGGGTCTTTTCTTTTCCTCTTATGTCTACGACACCTACTAATATAGTCCAACCGCCTTGTTGGACTCATCTCTTTGCTTTCATCATCGAGACTACCTTTGGGGTAGTCCCGGTACTTGTGCATTTAAATTTAAAGCAAGATCACATCGATGGTGAGTTGCGACAGTCTATACTAGTACGGTTTGCAGCTAGTCAATCCATGCCTAGTATTACGTCGAATTCGATCATCTTTACTACCATTAATACTACGCTTAGAGTTTGGTTGGCTACTAATTCAAACCCTGTCTCTGATCCCTCTCGAGGTGGGCTCTCTTCAGCCTCACCTCGTTCTCTACCTCTAATATGAGGTCGTCCCATTCTTTGTCTTACTCTTTCGCGTGGTCTAGGCAGTATGGTTCTAGAATCCAAGGTAGCATCTCTTAAGTCTAAGGCTCATTACCTATGAAATTATGCTATACATCACATCTGCTAAGTTCACATCATATTGCAAACAAAATCACTCAGCATGCAACACATCACATCATGCTCTTAAATAAATACGTGAAATATCACAACTATTTCAGTAACATTAACATAAAAATGCATGCGAGTTTAAAGACGTTTCTCTTTTCTTATCTTGTGCAAGGCGTACCTGACGGTGACAAGGCATCGACGTTGGGACCATGGAACGTGTCAAGCCTACATTGTAGGCTAGTCTACAGAATCTAAAACCTAGAGCTCTGATACCAACTGTAACGACCCTAAATTTCTACATATCTAGAGTCGCCACTAACGTCTCATGCTCATCTACAATGCGGAAATATAACTCTTACATGAACATCATTTATAACGTAAACTTCAGAAAACGTTTAAAACAACTTCTTCTCTGGAAAACACAGCCATGGTCGTACGTGTTTAAATACAAAATACTAAAATTTAGAAGAAAATAAAAACAAATACAAAATAATTTAAAACAATTTAAATGAGTCTACCCTATGCACGTGCCATAGTCTCTGCTCGCGATGTCGCCGTCCTCCGTACAAGTGCGCCTTGCCTTGACCTGAAAAATGATGTGGCACACGGCCTGAGTATTTCAAAGAATACTCAGTAAGTGGCCCCACTATAGGGTGTAATAGCCGAAAAATAAATAAACAAATAAACAAATAAAAAAAAACTTTATAAAAAAAAATAGTTAAAATAATAATAATAATAAATATATTAATTAATTAAAATTAGAATAAAAAAAAAAAATCATTCCCCACCTCTCTCCACTAACCCTTCCTCCTATCTCTCCTCGACCCATCCCACGTGACAAAAAAAAAAAAAGAGAAAGAAACACAAAAACAACAATGGTCAGATCTGAGAAGAAGTACAATGGCTATTGCAGATTTAGAGATTTTTGTCCGTTATTAAGGTACAATCCTATCTCAGATTTCCTTTTCTTTTATAGTTAGGGTGATAAGAAATTAATTTATGATCAAATTTTCTTTACTATAGTATGTAATAATCAGATCCCATATACAATTATTAGATTTTTGTTAGCATTTTAATTATACAAAATAAGGTTATAAGTTAGATTCAATAAAATTTTAGGTGGCAAATCTATAAACTAAAAAATGGTAGCCTCTACTTAAAATTGGTCACTAATATCTGTTTACACAATTAAAAAACCTATTTACAGAATGAAAAAGATTAGAGAGAGAGAGGGAGGGAGATTGAGGAAAGATTTTTTAAACAGTATTTAACGATAAAAGGAAATATTAGACGGACACTGAGCTTTTAAAACCTATTTACAGACTGAAAAAGATTAGAGAGGGGGAGGGAGAGTAAGGAAAGATTTGTTAAACAGTATTTAACAATAATAGGAAATATGAGACGAGCTCCTTTCAATTTTGTGTAACAGCAAATATTCAGAATTTTCATCAGAGGCAGTGAGCTTCTTTAAATTTTGTCGAACATAAAAGATCAGAATTTTAAGATGGCAATGTAAATTAGAGGAATAATTTTATAGAGATAAAACTTGAAACTGATGTCATGAGCTCATATAGGTTGACTCGGATTTCAAAGGACGAAATCGAACTTTCATTAAAGATATATTTATGACAACGACTTAAGCTATTCAGGTAAGTGACCTTACTATCGGCATGGTTATTTTTTGATGTTGACACGTGCTCTGTGGTTCTGCACGTGTCATATATATTGATATGCGTGAATTGTCTGTGGATCGATATGCTTCCTATATGTTATGTTATGTTATATTATATAATATGTGGATTGTATGATAATAATTATGGTACGATGTGCTCTAGGAGATGTTTGAGATAGGATACGAGAAGGATGCGCAAAACAAAATGTAACGATAGGAGTAAGATACGTTCACGAAACGTTAAGGTTAGGTTACATACCGGAGTGCTATGGATAGGAGATATTGATGAAAGAATACAGTTAGGTTATGGGTAGAAAGGGATAGGTTTGTGATAGATTGATAGAACGATGGCATTAGGATACGTTCTGGTGATGATATGACTAAGGTACGTCACGTAATGATATGTCTGTGATAGGTATAAGAACGTTAAGGCTATGGTAAGTTAGAGAACGATATGACTATGAAGTGTTTGCGTTATTGACTTGGTTATGATATGATACATTGTATGCTAGATTATTGTGCTTAAGTACGAAATCATGTGAACGTGAATGTATGTTATCTATGCTGCTTAGTTGATGTGATATGAATGCATGTGACGATGTGTGGCCCTTATACGATTATGGCTTGTTGTATGAGTATTGAAATGTAACTGAATGAATTGTATGACATGAAATACGGTAAATTGCATGATACATAACCCCGCTAGAAATATGCATGATATGTAACGAAATGAGAATGAGATTGACATGTAAGCATGAAAACGTGACACGGGGTTATGTTCATTAAATGATGACTGTAGGACTAGTGGGACCTCATGCATATTGTGTGATCATGCATTTGGGGGGATACCCCTATCCCATCACGAGGGTACGGACGTGTACATCCAAATGGCAGGACAACGATCGTTATGCCCTGCATAGCGCTGCCGTGACGGTTTTAGTTTTAACGGGTCCCGGTGGCCCCTAGAGCATTCCCACCGGCTAGGGACAGTGGCCCAGCGGTGTGCGAACTAGCTGGTGAGCCCATACTCGCACGTATGGGCTGCGTGTAGAGTATATGGTACACGTCCACGATTACCTGTTAGGATTACACCGTAGGGAAAACGAAACAAAACGAAACGAAACGAAACGAAACGAAATGAAATGAAACGAAACGAAATGAAAGATAGGTCCCATCATTTCATTGCATGTGATTGTTGCATTTAACCCAATAGTGGGGTCACTTACTGAGTATTTCTTTAAATACTCAGGCCATGTGCTACTACATTTTTTCAGGTAAGGCAAGGCATTCCTGTACGGTTGACGACGACATCGCAACTCGAGATCATGGCACATGCATAAGATAGTGGTATTTATTTTTCTTAGACTTAGGATAGAATAGGATGTTTTAAACTTAAACGCTTATTTATTTTATTTCGGGTCTTTTGTTGTGTCGTTTTAAAGATGTTTTCGAAACACGTAAGTCCATGGCTGTGTTTTTAAGTTAAAGGTTATGTTTTATGGAATTTAAATGATGTCTTCCGCATTCAATGTTTATGGTATGTATACAGTAGCGACCTTAAATTAAGTAGAAAATTTCAGGTTGTTACATAGGGGGTCATGCAAATGTAAACACATGCAATCATGATTTAGGGACCTATCTCTAATCATCTTAAAGGTGGCAGTCTTGGACAAATTGGGTGTGTAGTACTTCCCTACACACGACTCACACGTGCGAGTGTGAATCTCCAGGGTGCTCACACACCCCCTGGACCCTCTGGCCAAGCTAATCTGTAGCGACGTCCGGAGGTCAGCGGAACCCCATAGTGTCATGTGCCTCATGAACACCCTCATCTGTGTGCATTCGCAGCTGTGCGCATTCGCGCTCATCATACGGTGCGTGTCCGCACTCATCATCTCTAGAGGAAGTAACCCTATGCTTATGAACATATAATATGCATGAGATCCCTCTAAATCCATCATAATGTCTCTTCTGACACAACCCTCTAGTCTCATCTCTTTGTTACTCTAGATAACACATACTCGTGGATATTTATATTAATATCATTTTCACGCTCTTAGGGTTGTGTCCTATGTCGATCTAACAACATGATGCAATATGACACTCATCATCATATAGCATGCTCAATATGGAAAACATCATCATATTAAGTTAAACGTCACGCAAGCATCAGACTCATCATATTGCCACAAAGTGCATCAAACATATCAAGTACGACATTCATCAAAATATATATATACTGCGCACAACATCAAGTATCATAACCCACACATTATCATAACTCATACATCATCATAACTCATATACCGCATCGTACGACATAGTTCATACATCATCATAACTCATACAATTTTAATCGATTCTTACTTAATCATATTATTGGTCAATTCCAATCAATTCTTACTCCAACTATTCTTTTTTTTTCTCTTTTGATTTTGTATTTCGGCCTTCTCTATTTTCTCTTTTAGATCTCTCATGTTCTCTTTATTATTTTTTTCTCCTTTTCTGTATTTTTTCTCTTTTAGTTCTTCCAGCTTCCTTTATTTATTATTTTTTCTTTTTTCCTGCATTTCTTCTTTTCTTTTTTTCCTTTTGATTTTGTCTCACGTATTCGGCCTCCTATATATATACATTTTTATCTTTTCTTTTGATTTTGTTAACAATATTCTAGCTCCTCTCTAGTCTTCTCAATTTTCTTGTATTCTAATTAATTCTTCATTCCAAAATCTTTCATTTCTCTTGTTTTCTTTTTTTCTTTTCTTCCTTTAATTCTGTTATCATTTAAATTCACAAATATCACAAAGAATTATCTTTCCTTTCTTATTTACTTGGTATTTTTTTTAAACCAAATCTTTTCTTTCCTAGTATTTATTCTTATTTTCCATTTTTCTCTTTGTTCTGTATTTTTTTTTTATTCTCTTGACAGATATTAGCCTTAGTTATACTTAATTTTCTATAACCGGATAACCAAAATCAAAATAGATGTGCAGGGAACAACAGATCTGATTCTGAATAATTAGACAATAGAAAAGGAAATCTTATTCTGATAGTATAAATAAAGAAGAGATCTGAAAAATGGTACCGTATTAACAAAACAAGATCTCTCTCCAATAATTAAATCTCCAGCTCTCCTGTTAAATCTGGTTGTTGGTATGTTTTTTTTTTCTTTCTTTATTTTTATTGTAGGAACCACAGATGCATCCTGTATTATGATTTGGGATTTTGACTGATGAGTTCGTTAAGAGAGATAGTTGGGAGAGGAGGAGGGGTGAGTGGAGTGTAGTTTAGGGAAAATTATTATTTTAATTATTTAATTATTATTATTATTCTTTTTTTTTTTGTTGGGTGGAAAAAATAATAATTTTCTTGTTTCATGTTGTTTTCATCCTTAAATAGCTTGTACAAGTAAGAGTAGACCAAAGAAAATGGATGTTAATTCCATAACTGAATATTCTTCCGATGGTCTGTTTCATGTTCTTCTCGTAGCTTCTAAAAGTGAAATACAGCTCCCACAACACTTTTTACCATACCAATCCCAAACACACGAGTCTTCTCCTATGTCATTTTGCTTCCAATAGCTAATCACAGCTTTTTGACCACTCTTAGTTTGTCTAGTATTGGCCTTCTAATTTTTGTGCTTTACAATCAGGACAATGTGTAGGTGGGGGGGGGGGGGGGGGGGGAGGGATAATTCCTTCACAATCCATGGCTTGTGGCCTCAGAAGAGAAGAAACTCGCTTACTATCTGCCGGGGCACCTTCTTTGTTTATAAACAGGTAAAACTCAAACATTCATTTATTTTAGTTCAGTTTATTAGATGTTCAAATTATAATTAGTTCATTATGTTTGGATTATAATATGTAACGGTGAAAAAAATAATAATTTTCTTGTTTCATGTTATTTTTATCTTCAAATTGTAACTTGTACAAGTAAACTAGCAGAACAAAGAAGAGAGATGTTAATTCCACAGCTGAATATTTTTTAGATTGCAAGCATTTTCCATCTTTAGCAGATCTGTTTAATGTTATTTTCATCTTCAAATTGTAGCTTTACAAGTGAAACACTTAGATCAAATATTTCACAATAAATAGAGGTGCATAGTAACGCCATGATAAAAAATAGCTCCCACAATACTTTTCACCATACCAATCCCAAACACACGAGAATTCCCCTGTGTCATTTTACTTCCAATAGATAAATCAAACTTTTTTACCACTTTTAGTTTGTCCAGTAGTGGCCTTATAATTTTTGTGCTTACAATCACGACAATGGGTAGGGGGAGGGATAAACTCCTTCACAATCGGCTTGTAGCCTCAGAAGGGAAGAAACTCGCTTACTAACTGCCGGGGCACCTCTTTTGTTTATAAATAGGTAAAACTCAAACATTCATTTATTTTAGTTAAGTTTAATAGATGTGAAAATTATAATTAGTTTATTATGTTTGGATTATAATAGTTAAGGGTGAAAAAAAAAAATTCTTGTTTCAAGTTGTTTTCATCTTCAAATTGTAGCTTGTGCAAGTGAATCAGTAGAACAAAAAAGAGGGATGTTAATTCCAAAACTGAATATTCTTCAGATGGCAAGCATTTCCATCTTTAAGAGGTTTGTTTCATGTTATTTTCATCCTCAAATTGTAGCTTGTACAAGTGAAACACTTAGATCAAATATTCCACAATAAATAGAGGTGCATACTAACGCCATAATTGACAACAACTCCCACACACTTTTCAACATGCCAATCTCAAACACACGAGTCTTTCCCTGTTTCATTTTGCTTCCAATAGCTAAATCACAGCTTTTTGACCACTTTTAGTTTATCCAGCAATGACCTTAAAAGTTTTGTGCTTTTCAACAATGACAATGTGTAGGAGGAGGGATAAATTCCTTCACAATCCATGGCTTGTGGCCTCAGAAGGGAAGAAACTCGATAACTAACTGACCGGGCACCTCCTTTGTTTATAAACAGGTAGAACTCAAACATTCATTTATTTTAGTTCAGTTTATTAGATTTGAAAATTATTAAATGAAATTTCTTGTTTGAAAGAGAATGGTCATAATATTTTTAAAATTGATGTACCTTGTGAAAATGATGTATTTAATTGTGATGAGAAAAATGCATTAATTGATAAAGTTAAGTCTATTGAGCATGATTGTTATGAAAAAGATAAATTAATTAAATTGCTCAAAGAAAATGAATCAAATAATTTGTAACAACTGGGTGGGGCTTAAGAGTCTAAAAGGTTAACAATAGATGTTCAAAAATTAGATAAAATAGGAGGTAAGTTATATGGTGATAAGAGAGGATTAGGCTATATTGATGAATGTTCTACACCTTCAAGTTCTAAAACAATATTTGTTAAACATCTCCTATCATGTCTAAGTCTAACTCATGTAAATTTGTATCTAAGTATGATAAATCTAGATTTGTGCCTATATGTCATTATTGTGGCGTTGAAGGTCATATTAGACCTAAGTGCTTTAAATTGAAAAATTCTCAAAATATTCCTTCAAGAAGAAAATTTTCTCAAAACATAAAGTTCAACCATGTCATAAGAAATAATTTTTTCATTGAAAATAAAACACATAAATTTAGTCTAAGAAATAAATTTTTGCATGATGATGTTTGTTTCTCCTGTGGTAAGTTTGGACATAAAGATTATTCTTGTTACTTATATAAATACAATGTCTTTAATATGAATACAAACATGAAATGGATTCCTAAATGTGTGAAGACTAACTTTCTAGGACCCAAACAAGTATGGTACCAAAAGGTCAATTTTGAATATCTTTGTTTTTAGGTTTGTTTGAAAGCCTCCAAGAAAAAATAAGTGGTACTTGGACAGTGGTTGCTCAAGACACATGACGGGTAGTCAATCCAAGTTTGTGAATCTTTCCAAGAAGGATGGTGGCTTAGTAACCTTTGGTGATAACAAGAAAGGTAAAATAATTGGTAAGGGTACTATAGGTAATGACTCTTTTACTTTCATCGAAAATGTATGGTTAGTTGATGGTTTAAAGCATGACTTACTTAGCATTAGTCAATTATGTGATAAAGGTTTTAGAGTTGTATTTGATAAGAATAATTGCATAATTGAAAATGTTAGTGATAGAAAAGTTTTGTTGGTAGGAAATAGAGATGATAATGTGTATACTATTGATTTAAATGATTGTCCTACAAATGACAAATGTCTTTCGATTTTGCTCTATAACGCTTGGCTATGGCATAGAAGACTAGGACATGCTAGTATGCACTTGATTTCAAATATTTCAAAAAATTCATTAGCTAGAGGTCTTCCTGAATTTAAATTTGAAAAAGATAAAATTTGTGATGCTTGTCAAATGGGTAAGCAAACTAAGTCCTCCTTCAAATCTAAAAATATGATTTATGCTGCTAACCTCTTCAACTATGACTTATTTGGCCCTTCTAAAACATCTAGCTAGGGGGAAATTATTATGCTTGTGTGATAGTTGATGATTTGAAAGATTTACTTGAGTTCAAAATTAAAAAGAATTTTTAATTACTAAAATTAGGAGTGACCATGGAGGAGAATTTGATAGTATGGTTTTTCTCAAGACTTCTCCTCTCCAAGGACTCCTCAACAAAAAGGTGTGGTTGAAAGAAAAATAGTACTTTACAAGAATTTGCTAGATCAATACAATGAGTATAATTTACCTAAATACTTTTCGGTGGAAGCCGTTAATAACGCTTGTTATATTTTAAATAGAGTTTTAAATAACCTTCATTAGATAAAATTCCTTATGAACTATAGCATAACAAAATTCCAAATGTTGGGTATTTCAAAGTTTTTGGTGGTAAATGTTTTATTTTGAACAACAAAGAAAAGCTTGGAAAATTTGATTAAAAAACGGATATTGGTACTTTTCTTGGTTATTCATCTATTAGTAAAGCTTATAGAGTTTTCAACAAGAGAACTTTAGTTATTTAGGAATCTATGCATGTGGTATTTGATGAATCGTGCAATAATATTTCTAATGAGTCTAGTTGTAGTGATGATTTAGAAAGAAATTTTGGAGATTTACTTGTTAGTGACAAAGGCAAGGATATTGTTTCTAGTAAGGAAGAAGTGAGCTTAAAGGAGGAAGGTTCTTCATCAATGACAAAAGAATGGAGGTATGCCTTATGTCATCCCAAGGACTTGATTCTTGGTGATCTCGAACAAGGTGTGAAAACTCGTTCTTTTATTAATTTATTTAATAATCTTGCTCTTGTTTCTCAAATTAAACCAGTTTTAAGGATGCCGAAAATGATGAGTTTTGGATTTTAGCTATGCAAGAAGAACTAAATCAATTTGGGAGGAACAAAGTTTGTTTATTAGTCACTAGCCCTCTAATACTTTTATTATTGGAATCAAATGGGTTTTTAGACATACGAGGGATGAAAATGGGAATATCATTAGAAATAAAGCTAGGCTTGGAGCTCAAGGTTATTGTCAAGAGGAAGCATAGATTATGAACAAACTTTTGCACCCGTTGCTAATTTAGAATCTATTAGAATGTTACTTGCTTTTGCTTCTTACAAAATTTTTATATTGTAACAAATGAATGTGAAAAGTGCCATTTTGAATGGTTATATTATGGAGGAAGTTTATGTAGAACAACCTCCCGAATTTGAAAATGTTGAATTTCTTCATCATGTCTATACGTTGGAAAAAGCTCTTTATGGCTTAAAACAAGCTTCAAGAGCTTGGTATGATAGACTTAGTAATTTTCTTATCGGAAATGATTTAAAATGGGTAAACTCGACACTACACTCTTTATTAAGTAAAGAAAACGATATGTGCAAATATATGTGGATGATATCATATTTGGTTCTACTAATCCTTCTTTATGTGAAGAATTTTCTAAATGTATGCACAGTGAGTTTGAGATGAGTATGATGGGAGAACTTAGTTTCTTTCTTGGACTTCAAATCAAACAACTCAAGGATGGTATCTTCATCCATCCAGAGAAATACACTAAAGATTTGCTCAAAAGGTTTTGAATGAAGGTAAGATTGCAAAAACTCCCATGAGCACATCCACTAAGCTTGACAAGGATGAAAAAGGAAAAAGTGTGGATATTAAAGCTTATCGAGGTATGATTGGATCTTTACTTTACTTGACCGCTAGTAGACCCGATATTATGTTTAGTGTATGTCTTTGTGCTAGGTTTCAATCTTGTCCCAAGGAATCTCATTTACATGCCGTTAAAAGAATATTTAATTTTTTGCTTGGAACTATTGAATTAGGATTGTGGTATCATAGAAATGTTGAATTTAAATTGGTAGGATATTCTGATGCGGATTTTGCCGGAAGCTTGATCGTAAAAGTACGAGTGGAACTTGTCAATTTCTTGGTAGTTCCTTAGTTTCTTGGTAGTTCCTTAGTTTCTTGGTTTAGTAAAAAGCAAAATTCGGTTGCCTTATCTACTACCGAAGCGGAATATATTGCGGTTGCTAGTTGTTGTGCTCAAATTCGTTGGATAAAACAAACTCTCTGTGATTTTGGGTTAAAATTTGACAGTGTGCCTATATTTTGTGATAATACAAACTGCTATTAATTTAACCAAAAATTCTATTCATCATTCTAGAACTAAAGATATTGACATTAGACATCATTTTATTAGGGAGCAGGTGCAAAATGAACATATTATTCTTGATTTCATAAACTCTAATAATCAACTGGCGGATATTTTTACCATGTTAATGAAGAAAGTTTTTGCAAAAATAGGCTTGAGCTTAGTATTATTGATGGTGATATATCTTGAATTTTATAATTTTGTTTATAATTTTTTAAGGCATGTTTTTAGGGGAGCCACTTTGTCATTCTTATTGTATTATTTTTCAACTGTTATTTTTGATGATTACAAAGGGGAGAAAATAAAAAATATATATACTCTAAGTTTGTTGTTTTATAATTTATGAATCATTTATTTGGTGTGAAGTTTCGTAATTTCTTGAGGCATTAATATAAGGGGAGAATATGCTCTTAGTGAAATTTATGATAATATATTAGCATGTTTGATATTATTACATGGACCGTGTATTACTTTGGTTTTTATGATTTTTTCTTGAAATGGTTTGTCATCATCAAAAAGGGGAAGATTGTTGGCTTTTCGGCCGTGGATCCCATTTTAATTAATTTCAATCAATTAATTGATTGATGTTTTAATGATATCAAACCTACTTTTAATTATTAACTATTTTCAGTATTTTGAACTATCCACGGTATAAGGTTGGGAATAACGATTTCAACCACTTTTCAATTACTCAAATTAGAGCTAAAACGAAGAAATTATAGTCGAGACAACATACCCGACGTGATGATATGGCTGCAAAATCAAAATGATGGACAAATAAAAAAATGTCAAAGTAATGACATTTATAATTTTGGAAGAGTAACAAATGGTTGAGTTTTTCTTATTATTATATTTCTAAATAAAATGATTTTTACGTAATATAAATTTGAATATAAGGGTTACTCACATGAATTTTTATTATTACTATATTATATTATTATATTATTATATTTTAAAATTTTGGTGGTTACTCACGTAACTTTTTATTATTATTATATTATTATATTTATAATAAATTTTGAATGGATTCTACTATTACTCACATTAGTTTTTATTATTATTATATTTAAAAAAATTAAATAAATGAAGTTGGAAACTTTCTTATTTATTTACTTTTAATCTCCACCTTCCATTATTCCTAACACAATCCAATCCAATGATCAATATTAATTCCTACATTTTGTCACTTTTCTTTCCTATATAAACTCATCAATTTCCCCATATTTTAAAACACACTCCCATGAATTCTCCAATCCTCATTTGTTCAAAGTCTCCATTGTTTGTTGCTTTATCCAAGCTTCCAATTTTATTTTTATTCATTCTTGAAAGAGATTTTTTATTCATCTTATTCTTGAGAGAGATTTTTTATTGTATTGTGAGAAAATAGTTCTGAGTGCTCCAAATTGTAAATCTACTCTTGAGAGAGTTGTGGTGTGTTACTATCAAATTCAAATACTTGTATCGATTTGATCTTGCGCCGTGGAAAGGATTGAGTTTGCTCTTGAACTCGTAAAAAGAGTAGCGGTTTGGCTCTGATCCGTGGAAAGAGTCGAGAAAGTTCTTTATTCAAATTCCCAAGAGGCGCTTGGGGAGTGGAGTAGGTCGAGTTTGACCGAACCACTATAAAACTACGGTGTCATCTTTTCTAACTCTTTCCTATTTAATTTCAAAATTATTATTGTGATTTATTGCATGTTCTACTTGATTATTTTTTGACTTCAATTATTTTGTTCTAATAATTATCATCTTTTACTTATTTGTAAAAAGTTTTCATTATTAGAAAAATTAATCAAGTTTAAAAGCTTTTATTGTAAAACCGTATTCACCCCTCTAGGGGGTTGCCATACCAATCCAAGGGTGTTTTCAACTTTTATTGGGAGTTCTTTGATTTGTTGAGTTTTAATATTGTACAAGATTACATGTCCTTTGTTGGCCTCCATTAGAAGTTCATGGGAGCTCACAACCAACCATGACTTGTCAACTCCAGAAATAGGACCAATTGTAAGCAATTTTGACCATGAACTACGAGATTCATCTTTTTCCATCTCTCAAATATCGAAAGTTTTTTCAATTCCTTCATATAGATAATGAAACACAACCATGGATCCATTTAAAATTCTCAAACTCCTTTGCTTCTCCCACCCCTCCTCCTCCTCATCCATTGTAACGACCCTAAATTTCCACATATCTAGAGTCGCCACTAACGTCTCATGCTCATCTCTAATGCAGAATAAAAATCTAAGCATGCTCATCTTTATTAGCAGAAAAATTTAAAACTTCAGAATATATTAAAACATTGGAAAACACTGCCGGACTTACGTGTTTTAAACATCGTGCTGGAGTTCATAAAAGATAAAATAAAACGATTACAAATTAATTAATATAAATGAATGAAATGCAAACGCTCTATCCTAACCAAGACTAGGAATTAAATATGCAACTATCCTATGCACGCGCCACAGTCTCTGATCACGATGCCACCGTTAACCGTACATGGGAGCCTTGCCTTTACCTGAAAAACAATATGGCACACGGCCTGAGTATTTCGTAAGTGACCACACTATAGGGGCCATGCTAATGCAAACACATGCAATCAGGAATAGGGACCTATCTCTAATCATCTTAGGGGTGGCCTCGAGTCTCGGACAAATTGGATGTGTAGTACTTCCCTACACACGACTCACACGTGCGAGTGTGAGTCCCCAGGGTGCTCGCACACCCCCTGGACCCTCTGGTCAAGCTAATCTGTAGCGACGTCCGGAGGTCAGCGGAACCCCAAGTGTCATGCGCCTCATGAACACCCTCATCTGTGTGCTTTCGCACCTGTGCGCATTCGCGCTCATCATAAGGTGCGCGTCCGCACTCATCATCTCTAGGGGAAGTAGCCCTATGCTTATGAACATACAAAATGCATGAGGTCCCTCTAAATCCATCGTAATGTCTCTTCTGACACAACCCTCTAGTCTCATCTCTTTGTTACTCTAGGTAACGCATACTCGTGGATATTTATATTAATATCATTTTCATGCTCTTAGGGTTGTGTCCTACGTCGATCTAGCGACATGATGCAATATGGCACTCATCATCATCTAGCATGCTCAATATGGAAAACATCATCATATTAAGGTAAAAATCATGCAATCATCATGCTCATCATAATGCCACAACGTGCGTCAAACATATCAAGCGTCACTCAACAAAATATGTATATACTGGCACATATCATCAAGCATCATATAATTTATTTAGTCTATCCTATAGTAAGGCCACTTACTTGGTTGGCCTTGGCCGAAGTACTCCCTAAATAGCTAAACGTAAGCTCCCGTTCCGTGAGAGCTGCTTCCTACGTCGTCGGGGTTTGTTTCCTATCACACCGTTCACCACTTTCCGTTAGTATTTCACAATTAATTTACCTATAATTTAATAAATGTGAAATACGGCTCTAAAACAGCCTCGGATACCTTTATCGGAGCCGAAAACAGGTCCGAGAGGGTCGAAACAGTGGAAACCGGGCTGAAAACATGTGAGCCTAGCCAAACAGCCGCTAGAGCCGCCGGAGCGTCACTGGAAGGAGCCCGAGCCGTTTGCGCCGAGTCGAGCCGAGGGACTGCCGCGCCGCTGTGTGACACGTGGCAGCAGCAGAGAAAGCCACGTCGGGCGGTAGTGTCGGGTCGAAGCGCGGGTCGCAGTCTGGTTCGGGTCGTGGTTCGGGTCGCAGGCTGTGGAAGGCTACTGGGCCAAGGCTAATCGTTGGGCCTCGGCTTACTGGGCTGGGCCGCAAGTGTTTGGTTTGCAGGCCGGCTCAATTGGACCGTGAGTCTAGTCTGGGTTGGTTCAACTGAACCGTAGCTTCTGGGCCAGTTTGAGGTTTGGGCCGCTGTAGTTGGGCTGGGCCGAAGGCAGAGGCCAAGGGAGGAACCGGCTGGCTCTCCCGGGTTCTAGGTTCGGGTTGACCCGGATCCGTGGATCTCGTCTTCCTTACCCGACTTCGGCCGATTTTCCGGCGAGCTTTCTCTCTCCTTCCCGCGGCGTTTTCGTTGCTGATTTCGGTCCTCTTCCTTCCCTTTTCCTCTTTGTTCATCATTCTTCTTCCCTTTTTGGGAGTTTTGCGGCCTAAAAGCTCCTAAAAGCCACAGATCTAAGAATCGATTAAGAAACCTAATTTTCGGACCTCGGTTACCGACGACGACGCTTATGAAAGAACACAAAACGCACCCTGAGTTATTGTGCTTTTGTTAGGGATCCCTCTTATGGTGGTAACAGGTCGTTTGGTGTCGGTTTGAGGGTGGTTTGAGGGCTCGTCGGAGAAACTGGACACTCGCCGATGTTTGTCCGAACTCTCTCTCTCTCTCTCGAAATTTTCTCTCTTTTCTTCCTTTGCAGGTGTTCTGAAGATGCTGGGCTGAGAGTGGGCGTGCTGTGGCCGTCGTTTCGCGTGGGTTCCGCGAAACTCGGCGGTCGCCGAAAAACTCGCGGGTTTTCCGGCGACTGAGTTTCTTTTTTTTTTTTCGTTTTCATTTATTTATTTATTTATTTATTTATTATTATTATTATTATATATATTTTTTCTTTCTTTCCCGGGTCGTTACATTATCTACCCCTAAAAAAAACTTTCATCCTCGAAAGTCTCAAATTCTTGTACCAACTCGGGGTATTTCTCTCTTATCTCGTCCTCACGCTCCCACGTGGCTTCCTCACTGTGATGATTCCGCCACAGTACCTTAACGAACGCAATACTCCTGTTGCGTAAGGTTTTTACCTCTCTAGCTAAGATTCTTACTAGTTTTTCCTCGTAGCTCAGATCTTCATTGAGTTGGAGTGGTTCGTAGTCTATTACGTGGATAGGATCCGTAATGTACTTCCTCAGCATCGACACATGAAATACATCATGTACTCCTGAGAGGGCTGGAGGTAAGGCTAACTTATACGCTACCGGACCAACTCGCTCTAGGATCTCGAATGGTCCAATGAATTTAGGACTTAACTTGCCCTTATGTCCGAATCTTAACACATCTTTCATAGGTGCCACCTTGAGGAATACTGGGTCCCCCACCTCAAACTCCAGGCTTTTACGCCTTACATCGGCGTAGCTTTTCTGTCTACTTTGAGCGATACGCATCCTCGCTCAAATTTTCTGGACAGCCTCATTGGTGAGTTGAACCAACTCGGGTCCTACTAATTCTTTCTCTCCTACCTCGTCCCATTATAGTGGGGACCTACACCGTTTCCCGTACAGGGCCTCAAACGGTGCCATTTCAATAGTTGCTTGGAAACTGTTGTTATATGAGAATTTCATTAGGTGGAGTTTGGAATCCCAACTTTCCTTAAAATCTAGTACGCAAGCGCGTAGCATGTCCTCTAGAATTTAGTTTAAACGCTCCGTTTGTCAATCTGTTTGGGGGTGAAAGGCGATACTAAAGTCGAGGCAGGTACCTAGTGCTTTTTGAAGTCCGCGCCAAAACGCTGACGTAAAGCATGGATCCCGATCCGACACTATAGACACTGAGACTCCATGTAGTCTTACTATTTCTTTCACGTACAGTTGTGCTCAATTGTCAACTGTATATGTAACCTTCCCAGGTAGAAAGTGTGCCGACTTGGTCAACCTATCGACAACTACCCAGATCACTGTATAGCCCTTGAGCGTTTTGGATAAACCTACTATGAAGTCCATCGCTATGTTTTCCCACTTCCACTCCGGTATGCTTAGGGGCTGCAACAACCCCGTCGCCTTTTGTCTTGGAGCTTTCACTTGTTGACAAACTAAGCACTTGCTCACAAACCCGGCCACATCCCTCTTCATGCTCTTCCACCAAAAGTGTTGTTTTAAATCTTGGTACATCTTAGTACCTCCTGGATGCATAGCAAATGGTGAGTTGTGAGCTTCCATCAGTATTTCCTTCCTTAAATCTTCTATTGCCGGAACACATAAGCGTCCATGATACAATAGTCCTTCATCTGATGACTTCGAGAATCCATCTACTGGACTTTCGTCTAGCTGTCTTAGGACTTTCTGTAGGTTAGGATCCTCTCGTTGGGAGGTAATAATTCTCTGCCTAAGTGTAGGTTGTACCGTGAGTCGGGCCAGCTGTGCTATGACTCCCTCGGTCGCTACAGCTATGTTGGCTCGCTCGAAATCTCTTTGTACCCTTACTTCCCTCGTAATGAGAGCCGACGAGTGGATCGTCTTCCTACTCAAGGCATCTGCAACCACATTTGCTTTCCCAGGGTGGTACTGGATATCTACGTCATAATCCTTCACCAATTCTAACCACCTTCTCTGCCTCATGTCTAACTCTTTCTGGGTGAAGAAGTATTTCAAACTTTTGTGGTCGGTAAAAATTTGGGTTTTCTCGCCATACAGGTAATGTCGCCAGATTTTCAGCGCGAACACTACAGCAGCCAACTCTAGGTCATGGGTAGGGTAGTTCTTTTCATATTCTTTAAGTTGACGAGATGCGTATGCGACAACCTTGCCGTGTTGCATTAACACACATCCCAGTCCTTTCATGGAGGCATCACTATAGATCACATATCCTTCTGAGCTCTCGGATACTATGAGTACCGGGGCGGTTACCAATCTCTCTTTTAGGTTCTGAAAGCTTGCCTCACAAGCATCATCTCATCTAAATGGCACCCCTTTTTTTGTTAACTTTGTTAAAGGCGAGGATATTTTAGCGAAGTCCTACACGAACCTTCGATAATATCCCGCCAATCCTAGGAAACTCCCTACTTCCGTTACCGTAGTTGGGCGTTCCCACTTTGTGATCGCTTCGACCTTGGTGGGATCTACAGATATTCCGTCCTTTGACACCACGTGTCCTAGGAAAGAGACTTGTCGTAACAAAAATTCGCATTTGGAGAACTTGGCGTACAACTTGTGCTCTCTTAGGGTGGTTAGGACTTTTCGGAGGTGTTCCTCGTGCTCTAGGTCGGTTCTCGAGTATATGAGGATGTCGTCAATGAACACAATCACAAACATGTCTAGGCATTCTTTGAATACCCGGTTCATTAACTCCATAAATATAGCTGGGGCATTGGTGAGGCCAAATGACATCACTACAAACTCGTAGTGACCGTACCTTGTCCTAAACGCTGTTTTTGGTACGTCTTTTTCATTAATCCTAATTTGGTGGTAACCGGACCGAAGATCTATCTTAGAGAATACTGTTGCTTCTCTGAGTTGATCAAACAAGTCTTCTATTCTAGGCAGAGAATATTTGTTTTTTATGGTTCTCTTGTTTAGCTCTCTGTAATCGATGCACAGACGCATCGATCCATCTTTCTTCTTAACAAACAACACTGGCGCACCCCAGGGGGACACGCTAGGTCGAATGAATCCTTTATCTAGTAAGTCTTGCAGTTGCGCCTTGAGTTCCTTCAACTCTGCTGACGCCATGCGATAGGGTGCTTTGGAAATAGGCCCAGCTCCCGGCTCAAGTTCGATGACGAAGTCGACCGCTCGGGAAGGGGGTATACCAGGTAAGTCATCCAGAAATACATCCGGGAACTCGTTTACTATTGGCACGTTTACTAGGGTCTCTTCATTTCCTCTCACGTCTACAGCACATGCTAATATAGCCCATCCACCTTGTTGAACTAACCTCTTTGCTTTCATCATCGAGACTACCTTGGGGGTAATCCCGGTATTTGTGCCTTTAAATTTAAAGGTAGGGCCTGTCGGTGGTGAAAATTTTACTTCCTTTTTGCGACAGTCTATACTAGCTCGATTTTCAGCTAACCAATCCATGCCTAGTATGACGTCGAAATCTGTCATGTTTACCACCATCAGGTCAACGCTTAAAGTTTGGTTCCCTATGATTACTTGGCCATCCTAGACTCTATCCCTAGATACTAAGTCTACCCCCGCAGGGGTGCTTACAGACATTTCATGCAATAAGGGTTCTAATTCGAACCATGCTTGTACAACAAAAGGCATAGAAATAAAGGAATGCGTGGAACCAAAATCAAATAAGGTAAAAGCGAAATGACCTAAAATGGATAGTGTACCTGTCACCACGACGTCGGACCTCCTAGTGTCCTTGCTGGTTGACGCGTATGCCCTAGCTTGAGCTCGCGGTGGTGCTGGTTGATCCGTTTGCTCTACTACTCTGGGCGGGTTTGCTTGTGCTGCAGCATTTCCGGCCGTGCAGTTCACGGCGATGTGCCCCTCTTGACCACATCTATAACACGCTCGGCTGCCAGCCATGCACCTCCCACCGTGTAGTCTTCCACAGATAGTGCACCCTTCTTCTCTCCTCCCTCTGGCCCCATCTTGATTCCTGGGTTCCTGTCATTATGTCGGGGAGGGCGTCGCTCATCCCATCTAGGAGCGGGTCTGTTATTGGAACGGTGCCTACGTGCTGGTGGTGGACGGTCAGAGCCTCCTGATTCATGAGAACGCTTCTGACCAATTATAACTGGCTCTTCACATCGTTTCTCATCCTTTGGTTTCTCTAAAGCCTTGGCAGTTCTCAAGGCTTCCTCATAGGTCTTTGGGTTGAACGCCTCCAACATGCGGCGGATTCTTGGTTCCAAACCCAATACAAATTTCTCTGTCATCTTTTCCTCAGTGTCCACCATGGACAGTGCAAATCTCTTGAGTTTATTAAACTCTCGGTTGTACTTCTCTACTGTGAGTTCTCCCTGTACCAGGTGGGCGAACTCCTACTGCCTTTTAAGTCGCTCTGACTTAGGATAATATTCTTTAAGGAAGGCCTCCTTAAATCGTTCCCAGTTCATTGGTCCCCCTTCTGGGTTAAGGAGGGTTTTGTTATCTCTCCACCATATCTCTGCGTCCTTTTGTAGGACGAAGGTTGCACAGGCGACCTTTTGGTTCTCTGGGCACTCCATAGTCTCAAAGGTGGTTTCCACCGCTAAAATCCACATTTGGGCTTCTATGGGGTCTACCAGGGAACCAGTGAATGGTCGAGGGTCGTATCTCTTGAAATCCCTTATCCAGTTTGAACATCTAACAGGTTGTGGAGGGTTTACTGGGCATTGGCCTGAGCAGTGGCCTGTGCCTGTGCCTGTGCCTGTGCCTGTGCATGTACCTGCGCCTGTACCTGTGCCAGTGCCAACGCCTATGCCTGGGCCTGTGCTTGGGCTTGTTCCTGGGCCTGTTGTAGACTGGCTTGCTGATTGGTTACCAAGGTTTGAATTAGGGCTTGGATGGAGTCACACATTAACCTAGTATTAGCATCTACTCCACCCACTGGGGGTGAAGCTTCAGGTGCGACTTGGAGTGGTAGGGTAGGCTGGGGTGGAGTTTCTACTTGTGGTGGAGGTTGTACTGGTGGTGGAGGCTTAGCTTGTAGTGGAGCTAGAGGAGGTAGCTCAACTGGTGGTAAGATTGGGGGCGGCGTAACTGTTATCGGCCCAGTCTCTGATCTTTCTTAAGGTGGGCCCTCTACCGCCACACCTCGTCCTACTTCTCTACGACGGGGTCGCCCCCTTCCTCGTCTTCATCTTCCTCTTCCTCTTTCTCTTCCTCGTCCTCCGGGCATGGTTCTATAAACCAATATAAGGTTGCTTAAGTCTAAGGCCTTAATACTATGCATATATATGTATAACCATACGCACACTATACAATACATCGTAACGCTAAAGAAGTAAACATTCATCATGCTAAGCATCATATCATGCTACTAACAAAATTACTCAGCATGCAACACATGACATCATACTCTTAAATAAATACGTGAAATATCACAACCATTTCAGTAATGTCAACATAAAAAAAAAATGCATGCGCGTTTTAAAACGTTTCTCTTTTCTTATCTTATGCAAGGCGTACCTGACAGTGATGGGGCATCGACGTTGGAACCGTGGAGCGTGCCAAGCCTAAATCGTAGGCTAGTCTACAGAATTTAAAACCTAGAGCTCTGATACCAACTGTAACGACCCTAAATTTCCACATATCTAGAGTCGCCACTAACATCTCATGCTCATCTCTAATGAAGAATAAAAATCTAAGCATGCTTAGCGGAAAAATTTAAAACTTCAGAATACATTAAAACATTGGAAAACACTGCCGGACTTACGTGTTTCAAACATCGTGCTGGAGTTCATAAAAGATAAAATAAAACGATTACAAATTAATTAATATAAATGAATGAAATGCAAACGCCCTATCCTAACCAAGACTAGGAATTAAATATGCAACTATCCTATGCACGCGCCACAGTCTCTGATCACGATGCCACCGTCAACCGTACATGGGAGCCTTGCCTTTACCTGAAAAACAATATGGCACACGGCCTGAGTATTTCGAAGAAATACTCAGCAAGTGACCCCACTATAGGGGTCATGCTAATGCAAACACATGAAATCATGAATAGGGACCTATCTCTAATCATCTTAGGGGTGGCCTCTAGTCTCGGACAAATTGGATGTGTAGTACTTCCCTACACACGACTCACACGTGCGAGTGTGAGTCCCCAGGGCGCTCGCACACTCCCTGGACCCTCTGGTCAAGCTAATCTGTAGCGACGTCTGGAGGTCAGCGGAACCCCAAGTGTCATGCGCCTCATGAACACCCTCATCTGTGTGCTTTCGCACCTGTGCGCATTCGCGCTCATCATAAGGTGCGCGTCCGCACTCATCATCTCTAGGGGAAGTAGCCCTATGCTTATGAACATACAAAATGCATGAGGTCCCTCTAAATCCATCGTAATGTCTCTTCTGACACAACCCTCTAGTCTCATCTCTTTGTTACTCTAGGTAACGCATACTCGTGGATATTTATATTAATATCATTTTCATGCTCTTAGGGTTGTGTCCTACGTCGATCTAGCGACATGATGCAATATGGCACTCATCATCATCTAGCATGCTCAATATGGAAAACATCATCATATTAAGGTAAAAATCATGCAATCATCATGCTCATCATAATGCCACAACGTGCGTCAAACATATCAAGCGTCACTCAACAAAATATGTATATACTGGCACATATCATCAAGCATCATATAATTTATTTAGCCTATCCTATAGTAAGGCCACTTACTTGGTTGGCCTTGGCCGAAGTACTCCCTAAATAGCTAAACGTAAGCTCCCGTTCCGTGAGAGATGCTTCCTACGTCGTCGGGGTTTGTTTCCTATCACACCGTTCACCACTTTCCGTTAGTATTTCACAATTAATTTACCTATAATTTAATAAATGTGAAATACGGCTCTAAAACGGCCTCGGATACCTTTATCGGGGCCGAAAACAGGTCCGAGAGGGTCGAAACAGTGGAAACCGGGCTGAAAACATGTGAGCCTAGCCAAACAGCCGCTAGAGCCGCCGGAGCGTCACTGGAAGGAGCCCGAGCCGTTTGCGCCGAGTCGAGCTGAGGGACTGCCGCGCCGCTGTGTGACACGTGGCAGCAGCAGAGAAAGCCACGTTGGGCGGTAGTGTCGGGTCGAAGCGCGGGTCGCAGTCCGGTTCGGGTCGTGGTTCGGGTCGCGGGCTGTGGAAGGCTACTGGGCCAAGGCTAATCGTTGGGCCTCGGCTTACTGGGCTGGGCCGCAAGTGTTTGGTTTGCAGGCCGGCTCAATTGGATCGTGGGTCTAGTCTGGGTTGGTTCAACTGAACCGTAGCTTCTGGGCCGATTTGAGGTTTGGGCCGCTGTAGTTGGGCTGGGCCGAAGGCAGAGGCCAAGGGAGGAACGGGCTGGCTCTCCCGGGTTCTGGGTTCGGGTTGACCCGGATTTCGTCTTCCTTACCTGACTTCGGCCGATTTTCCGGTGAGCTTTCTCTCTCCTTTCCGCAGCGTTTTCGTTGCCGATTTTGGTCCTCTTCCTTCCTTTTTCCTCTTTGTTCGTCGTTCTTCTTCCCATTTTGGAAGTTTTGCGCCCTAAAAGCTCCTAAAAGCCACAGATCTAAGAATCGATTAAGAAACCTAATTTTCCGACCTCGGTTACCGACGACGACGCTTACGAAATAACACAAAACGCACCCTGAGTTATTGTGCTTTCGTTAGGGATCCCTCTTATGGTGGTAACATGTCGTTTGGTGTCAGTTTGAGGGTGGTTTGAGGGCTCGTCGGAGAAACTGGACACTCGCCGACGTTTGTCCGAACTCTCTCTCTCTCTCTCAAAATTTTCTCTCTTTTCTCCCTTTGCAGGTGTTCTGAAGATGCTGGGCTGAGGGTGGGCGTGCTATGGCCGTCGTTTCGCGTGGGTTCCGCGAAACTCGACGGTCGCCAGAAAACTCGCGGGTTTTTCGGGGACTGAGTTTTTTTTTTTTTTTTTTCGTTTTAATTTATTTATTTATTTATTATTATTATTATTATTATATATATTTTTTCTTTCTTTCCCGGGTCGTTACATTACTGTGATGTCCTACATTGGTTGGGGAGGAGAACAAACCATCATTTATAAGGGTGTGAAAACCTTCCCCTAGCAGACGCGTTTTAAAGCCTTGAGGGCGAGCCCAAAAGGGAAAGCCCAAAGAGGACAATATCTGCTTGCGATGGATCTGGGTCGTTACAAATGGTATCAGAGCCAGACACTAGACGATGTGCCAGCCTTCTCGCTGTTCCCCGAAGGGGGGTAGACACGAGGTGGTGTGCCAGTAAGGACGCTGGGCCCCAAAGGGGGGTGGATTTGGGGGCGGTTCTACATCGATTGGAGGAAGGAAAGAATGCCAGCGAGGACGCTGGGCCCCGAAGGGGGGTGGATTGTGATGTCCCACATTGGTTGGGGAGGAGAACAAACCATCATTTATAAGGGTGTGGAAACCTTCCCCTATCAGACGCGTTTTAAAGCCTTGAGGGCGAGCGCGAAAGGGAAAGCCCAAAGAGGATAATATCTGCTTGCGCTGGATCTGGGTCGTTACATCCATATTAATGAAAGCTTCCGTTCCTCGAGAGTTGCTCCAAAGGTTGTCGGGAGTTGATTCTTATTATAACGTTCATCTTATTTACGTTAATAACTCACATTTTATCATTTTATCATAAATTAACTTAAATTTAGTGATAGGGTGTAAACTGAGCTTATTTGCCTTAAATAAGATAAAAAAATGGGTTGAGGAGGGTCGAAAATGTAGGAAACCATATATTACATATGTATATGGAGCCGAAGTATGTGTTTTTTAGCCAAGAGGCCGCGCCACGTCAAGCCGAAGGAGTCGGCATCCGCATGAGTGAAACCGTGTCATTGCGGGCGAAGAGGCGCGTGTCGGGTGGTGTTTCGGGTGGAGGCGCAGACTTCAGGTCTTGTCCTCGAGTGCGCAGGTCGTGAGGCTAGGCCACGAGGGAGCGCATGTTGGGCCGAAAAGGCATCAATTGCATGCGTGACACGTGTCGCATTCACATGTCGTTTTGGGCCGTCAGATTTAATGGATTGAAGGGGTATGAACCGTCTCCATGTGTGACACATTGGGCTGTCAGATTTTAACGGATATGGATTTACATTATGGATGAACTGTAAAAAAAAAATTAAAACCGCGAAAAATACTTAGTTTTAAATATTCATATCGAATTCAAATAAATTTATAATCTTATCTAATCGTATAGATTAAATTAGGTTGATTGAATTTTTTGAACGTCTAAAAATAAAGGTAAAATTATGATTTTTTTTCTCAATTAAATGTATTTGATATATTAACAAACCAAAAAAAATACTCCTAATCTAATAATTAATCATAAAATCTAACCAAGATGATTGATAATTATTTAAATAGTTGAGATATGAAGAACAGAGTTTCAATATCAAAGAGGAGGGGTGGAAGAAGTGTAGTAGTTTCGAGATTTTGAATGAATCCATTGTTGCCTTTCATTATACATTGGAAATGAGTGAAAAAAACGTTCAATGTTTGGGAGATGAAAAAGGAGGCTGAAAATGGTGTTGTATCGTGGTCAAACCTTTTGACAATTGGTCCTATTTTTGGAATTGAGAAGCCGTTGTTCTTTTTGAGCTCAGATGAATTTTTAATGGAGGATGACTAAGGACGGGTTTAGCAAACTGAAATATGTGGGACTGGATCTGGGTCGGGCAAACCACCCAGATTATCTGTCTCTCTGTTTTCTTTTTTTGTCTCCCTCACCTTTTCTATGGTTGTCGGATTTTGTCGTCCTTGTTGGTAGAGGTTGAAACTCTGATTGTTTTCTTCAGCAAAGTAATAGATCGTTCTTTCGTGAACCTTGGATCTAGAGCTCCAGTTCTTCCAGCGAACCTGGGTCTTTTATTTTTGCTCATCTCTTTAAGTTAAGACTAAATGTTTGTTTGTGATAATTTATTTGTACAAAAGACACGAGGAACCAGGAGGTTCCACTAGGAAGGACTCAAGAGTAGCAAATGTTAGTGGCTCTAACAACGAAGAGACAAGGCCTTGACATAGTTGATCTTCTTGCTCTCTCTCTCGTAAGACTTCTTTCCATAAACTATTAGTAGTCACTTAAAAAAATTATCACGGTCAAATGATAAAATTTTAAAATAAGTATAAAAAATTTTAAAATAGTATCCATCTCCATCCTACATCAACCACTTATACAAACCTACTAGACTAACTAATAAATATATATTAATTATTATTTATCAAAAACAAAATTTATATTATTTATTATTCAAAAGAAAATTTGATTTTTTTTTAATTTATATCATTTATTACCCAAAACAATATCTGATTTTCTTACTAAAATAATATGTTTTTTTATACATTCAATTAATATTTAATTATTTTGTTTTAAATTTTTGGATCATATAAACCGACACTAAACGACACAACTCTTCAAATTAAGATATTTGTTAAAAAAAAAAATGGTATATTTATACATGATGAGTCGATTGAGATTATAAATTGAAAAAAATCACAATATTGACAATTTATATACGAATAGACTCTAAAAATTTAGAAATTAACATTTTTTTTCTTTATAAAATATAAAATTTATGATGAATATTCAGTAAGTTAACAAATTTAAAAAGATAGAAGGAGAGTTTCTAATTATTTTTCTAATTTTTAATGAATTTTAATGACTTAATATGAAATTATATAAATTTATGATCGAATTTTAGTGACTAGTTTTTTTTAATAATATTTTATTATTTTTAGTTTCTTTTATATTATTATTTTTAATAAATTTTAAATTTCTTTTGAAGTGTATATATATATAAATTAATATCTATCCCATTATATAAATTAAATTATTCAAAATATTTATTTATTATTTATTTTTCATATATAGAACAATCATTTATAAAAAAAAATATTTATGAAACTTGTAAAAATTAAAGATAGTTATATTGTTTCAGTTGTAAATTTATAAAATAAAATAGGCAAAGACTTGCCAAATAGATGTTAAACTTATAAAAAAATATTTATTTACTAATTATGACATTCTTTTGACTGTTGTAAATTTATAATTTTGATTAATTTTGATTAATGAAACTAACCTAAATTTATGGTCCAAATGTTTGTGTTGGAGACTTCATATCATTATCGACCTAAATAGTGAGAATGACGGTAGATTTCAAAATTTTGATAATGCTCATATATGACAAATCCACATCATAGGTTGTTTGGATTACATTTTTGAAAATATTGAGATTCGTGTCAAAGGGGGTTTGAGATCCCTCAATTCATGACATTAAATTTTCTCAATTCGTACCAGTATAGATTTACTCGTTGTTCTCTTTATTTAATTCGTAAATACATATATAAGCAATTTATACCTATAATAATATTCTATATATAAAAAAAAATTGAACAATGATTTTAATTTTAGCACACTATCAAAATTTCTCCAACCAAAACTTTAACAATGATTTTAATTTTATCACAGAAAATATCAGTTTTCTACACATTATCATGTCAATCAATATATTTTCTAAAATAAATATATTTTAATATAAAATAAACTTCTCTTCAATTTTGTCACAAAAAAATGTCTGTTTATGGAAGCAATATGAATTTCTTTTGGAAAAAACATAATGCACAATCATTTTCACACAATTGTGATAATGAGCTTATGAGCTGCATGGACTATGTCTTCGAGTGAATTGGACCATAAAATTAAAATGCATCAGCTTTGGATGTTTGAACCAGTGAATTAGGCCATAAAATTAAAGTTCAAAGTTCATGGCAATGATGCCTAGACAAGTGGATTGGGTCATAAAATTAAAGTCGGACCAATTCGTAGGCTAGCCATTACCATTGTACTCATGTGCTTGGACTTTTTGTGATCCTAGGATTGGGCTTTGAATGTCCGGACCATTTCCTGGCTAGCCATTACTATAATTATTATGAGGTCTTCAATTAAAAAGTTTCTATAATTGATTCGAATTATAATACAAAATATTTATAGTTAAAGAGTATTTTATATATTTTTTTAATTATCCACATGTATTTAGAATAAAAAATAAATAGAATGGTTGTTTTGGGCTGTCTTCGTGGACCAATTCGTTGGTTCTACACTTTATTTGTCATTTGATTTAACCTATTTTTGCCCATAGATTTGTTTTAGTACTATGTTATCCAATCGGATTAATTTGGTATTCATGCTAGCTACGTCTGTTAAGTAGCGTCGCGCTAAATATAGTAAATTTGGTATTCATGTTATCCATGGCCGAGATCTATGATTAATTATTTGGTTATTTTTTAGCTTATAATTCTTTTTTGGTCTATGATTAATCTCCTGTTCGTAAAACAAAATTAAAATCGTCGGTTCGTAAAGCAACAAATTTAAACAACCCTATTCGTACAACAAACTTAAAATCGCTTATTCGTAAAACAACAAACTTAAAATCCACAGTTTCGTAGGAATAAACTTAAAATCTCCTGTTAGCAGAACAAACTTAAATACAAACGAAAAATCAACTATTTGTAGATCAAACATAAAATGACTTGTCCTAGAACAAACTTAAATTCCTATTCATAGAACAAACTTAAAATCTTTGTTCTTAGAACAAACTCAAAATTCTAGAACAAACTTAAAATCTCTTGTTCTTAAAACAAACAAATGTAAGATTTTTTGTTAACAATATTATTTCCTCGTGTATCGAGAACAAGCTCTTCACGAAAAAATAGCTTCAAACATGTCTTGATTTCTTTTCTTTTTTTTTTTCACTTGCGACATGTTTATCTTCTTTTTTTCTCTCTCTCCTCACCGTTACAAACCCTAGGTGGCTTTATTATTATTATTTTTTTTTTGTCTCTACTCGTACCTTCTCTAATGATTGTCGGATACACGACCACTCTAATGGCGGTTAATATCTTTTTTCTCTCTCTCCTCCTCATTACAAATCCTAAGTGGCTTCAATTTTTTTTTTTCTCTACTCGTGACTTCTCTAATGGAGACGATTGTCTAAAATATCGTGACTTCTCTAATGAAGGCGATTGTTTGCAATAATAGACTAGACTTGAAATAATATCATACTATTATGGAGAGTCGTGTATCGTGACTTCTCTAATGGAGGTGATTGTCTGAAATAATAGACCAAACTTGAAATAATATCATACTATTGTGGAGAGTCGTGTATAAAACAAAACAAGCATATAATGTGCGTCCAAACAATTAATTACATGCTCAATGTGTGTTCAAGGCAACGAGGTGTCGCCCAGACTTGAATTGGTCCAAACGTGTGTCCAAACAATTAATTACATTAATTACATAACGTGTGTCCAAACAATTAATTACATGCTCAATGTGTGTTCAAGGCCACGAGGTGTCGCCCAGACTTGAATTGGTCCAAACGTGTTCAAGGCAACGATTAAATTTCAAAAATGGCGTCACACAGACTTGACCTGGAGACCTTAAATTTCAAAAATGGCATCACCCAGACTTGACCTGGAGACCTTCAGTGTGTTAGATTGACGTGATAATCAACTACACCACGACACCGTTGGAAGCCTCCCTAGAAGGTCAGCCAAACTATAGAGTTAAGCCCAAACTTTCTAGAGCCTAAAGAAAAGCCCGTGGAAACCTACCAGAAATTGGATGCAATGAGAGTCTACAAGTAGGCTGCTTACCGAGTACTTTTTTACTCACTACATTTTAGATTTCTTTTTCAGGTCTTCGCTAACTGTTGCTCGAGGTGGGAGAGCGTTTGAGAGATGCATTGTCACTTGAGGGTCGTTTATGAGTGTTGACCCAGTCTGTGTACTTTGGGTCTTTTATATTTCGTTCGAAACAGTATCCCAAACCCTTTCTCCGTTTGTAACAAACCTTTAACAACACATGTTTGCATTGTCTTTCAATTTGTTCTAGTGGAGGGGTTGTTTGATTTTAAATTGCATTATCTCAATGTTTAATTTAATTTAACTTTTATTTTTATTTTCCTTTCTTTTTGTCATTTTCGTCACGGTTTGAGATTTGAAGCCTCAAAAATCACGTAACAAAAGACTCGATGACTCTACGTCTAGCGAAAACAGTCTGTTGGGCCAATCAATCTAGACCTCTAATACTGAGTTTAGTTCATAAATTTCTTGGCTAAATTAAGCATATGACGTACTCATAATCATTCCACCCTAGTCCTTGTTGATTCCTACCGGTATTTCTTCAATAAAAGTCCAAACAATTAAGGTATTTCAAAGTTTTTTGGTTGCAAATGTTTTATTTTGAACAACAAAGAAAAGCTAGGAAAATTTGATTCTAAGAGGATATTGGTATTTTTCTTGGTTATTCATCTATTAGTAAAGCTTATAGAGTTTTCAATAAGAGAACTTTAGTTATAGGAGAATTTATGCATGTGGTATTTGATGAATCTTGTAATAATATTTAGTCTATTTGTAGCAATGATTTAGAAAGAAATTTTGGAGATTTACTTGTCATGACAAAGGAAAATAAACTCTTTCAAGTAAAGAAGAAGGAGCTTAAATGAGGAGGAAGGAGGTTCTTCATCAGTGCCAAAAGTATGGAGGTATGCATCATCTCATCCCAAGGACTTGATTATTGGTGATCCCGAACAAGGTGTGAAAACTCGTTCCTTTATTAATTTATTTTATAATCTTGCTTTTTTTTTTCTCAAATTGAACCAAAAAGTCTTAAGGATGCCGAAAATGATGAGTTTTAGATTTTAGCTAGGAACTAAATCAATTTGAAAGGAACAAAGTTTGAGACTTAGTCCCTAGGCCCTCTAATATTTCTATTATTGGAACCAAATAGGTTTTTAGAAATTAAATTGATGAAAATGGGAATATCATTAGAAATCAAGTTAGACTTGTAGCTTAAGGTTATTATCAGGAGGAAGGTATAGACTATGAAGAAACTTTTGGGAGATTAGAAGCTATTAGAATGTTACTTCCATTTGCTTTTTACAAAAATTTTATATTATATCAAATGGATGTGAAAAGTGCTTCTTAAATGGTTATATTATGGAGGAAGTTCATGTAAAACAACTTCCTCCATTTGAAAATCAAATCCAATTTTGATTCTCCACATCATGTCTATAAGTTGAAAAAGGCTCTTTATGGCTTAAAACAAGCTCCAAGAGCTTGGTACGATAGACTTAGTAATTTTCTTATTGAGAATGATTTCAAAATGATAAGCTCGATACTACTCTCTTTATTAAAATTAAAGAAAAATATATGTTATTAGTGCAAATATATGTGGCGTTTCTTGCAGGATCAGCAATGAGAAGTTTTCCTCCGCTGTGATTATATTATATTTGGTTCTACTAATTCTTCTTTATGTGATGAATTTTCTAAATGTATGATGAGTATGATGGGAGAGCTCGGTTTCTTTCTTGGACTTCAAATCAAACAACTGATAGATGGTATTTTTCCTAAATCAAGAGAAATATACCAAGGATTTACTCAAAGGTTCGAGTTCAATGAAGGTAAGATTCCAAAAAAAAAAAAAAAAAAGAAAAAAACTCCAATGAGCACATCTACCAAGCTTGACAAGGATTTAAAAGGTAAATGTGTAGATATAAAATCTTATCGAGGTATGATTCGATCTTTAACTTTACTTGACTCATTTACATGTCGTTAAAAAAATATTTAAATATTTGCTTAGGACTATTAATTTAGAATTGTGGTATTCTAGAAATGTTGAGTTTAAATTTGTAAGATATTCTGATGCTGATTTTACGGAAAGTTTACTTGATCATAAAAGTAGTAGTGGAACTTGTCAATTTCTTAATAGTTCATTAGTTTCTTGGTTTAGTAAAAAGAAAAATTTGGTTGTCTTATCTACTACTGAAGCGGAATATATTGCGGTTGCCAGTTGTTGTGCTCAAATTCTTTGTATGAAACAAACTCTTTGTGATTTTGGATTAAAATTTGATAGTGTGCCTATATTTTGTGATAACACCATGCTATTAATCCTGTTCATCATTCGAGAACTAAACATATTAAAATTAGACATCATTTTATTAGAGAACCGGTGAAAAATAGACATATTATTCTTGATTTTGTAAACTCTAATAAACAATTAGCAGATATTTTTACCAAGTCGTTAAATGAAGAATTTTTTTTTTTTTTGTAAAAATAGGCTTGAACTTGGTATTATTTGCTGCGATATATCTTGAATTTGAATTTGGTATTACTAGGTGTGATATATTTTGTATTTTATAATCTTATTTAAAGGCATGTTATATTTATATTTTGTATTTTATAATCTTATTTAAGGGCATGTTATTAGAGGAGCATGTCATTCTTTTATTATTTTTTATTGTTCTTTTTTATGATTATAAAGGGGAGAAAATTAGAAAAAAATATGCTATAAGTTTGTTATTTTATAATTAATGAATCACTTCGTTTTATTTTATAATTAATGAATCACTTCGTTGTTGTGATGTTTCATAATTCATTGAAGCATAGAGAATAGGGATTTGAGTGAATTTCAAATTTATGATAATATATTAGAATGCTTATCATGATGCATCAATATTATTATTTGGACATCTTCATTATTTTAAGTTTTATGGATCTCATACCCTTTTTCTTGAAATGGTTTGTCATCATAAACAATAAAAAAGAAGAGATTGTTGGCTTTTTGGCCCTTAATCTCAAATTAATTAATTAATTGATGTTTTAATTATTAACAATTCACAGTATTTTGTCCATAGTGTAAGGTTGGGAATAATGATTTCAACGTCTTTTTTGGTTCATTCAAATTAGAGATAAAACGAAGAAGTTCCAGTCAAAACAAATACCCGACGTGATGATGTTAAAATCGTTATTCCCAACCTTACCCCGTAGACAAAATATTGAGAATTGTTAATAATTGAAGATATGTTTGTTATCATCAAAACATTAATTAATTAATTAATTAATTAATTAAAATTAATTAATTAAAATTAATTAATTTGAGATTAAGGGCCAAGAAGCCAAAATCTCTAATTCCTGATGACCACAAACCATTTCAAGGAAAATAGTATGAAATCCATCCAATCATAAAACTTAAAATAAATAATAATATTGAAGCACGTAATAGGCATTCTAATATATCATCATAAATTTGACATTCACTCAAATCCATATTCTCCCTCTATATTAATGCTTCAATGAATTATCAAACATCACAACAACGAAGTTATTCATTAATTATAAAATAACAAACTTACAATACATTTTTCTTAATTTTCTCCCCCGAAAAAAGAACAATAAAAAATAATAAAAGAATGACATGCTTCTCCTAATCACATGCCTTTAAACAAGATTATAAAATTCAATATATATCACACTGAGTAATACCAAACTCAAATTCAAGATATATCACACCAATAGTACAAAGCTCAAGCCTATTTTTGTAAAAAAATTTCTTCATTTAACGGCTGGATAAAAACATATGCTAATTGATTATTAAGAATAATATGTTCATTTTGCACCTGCTCTCCAATAAAATGATGTCTAATATTAATATGTTTAGTTAAATTAATAGCAGTTGTATTATCACACGATATAGGCCCACTATCAAATTTTAATCCAAAATCACAAAGAGTTTGTTTCGTCCAAAGAATTTGAGCAACTAGCAACCGCAATATATTCCGCTTAGGGAGTAGATAATCCTACCAATTTAAACTCAACATTTCTAGGATACCACAATCCTAAATTAATAGTCCAAGCAAGTATTTAAATATTCTTTTGACGACATTTAAATGAGATTCCTTAAGACAAGATTGAAACCTAGCACGAAGACATACACTAAATATAATATCAGGTCTACTAGCAGTCAAGTAAAGTAAAGATTCAATCATACCTCGATAAGATTTTATATCTACACATTTACCTTTTTCATCCTTGTCAAGCTTGGTAGATATGCTCATTGGAGTTATTATAATCTTACCTTCATTGAACTTGAACCTTCTGAGTAAATCCTTTGTGTATTTCTCTTGATTTAGGTTCTGAGTAAATCCTTGGTGTATTTCTCTTGATTTAGGTTCTGAGTAAATCATTGGTGTATTTATCTTGATTTAGGAAGATTTGTTTGATTTGAAGTCAAAGAAAGAAACTGAGCTCTCTCATCATACTCATCCTACATTTAGAAAATTCTTCACGTAAAGAAAGATTAGTACAACCAAAGATAATATCATCCACATATATTTGCACTAATAACATATCTTACATTTAGAAAATTCTTCATGTAAAGAAAGATTAGTACAACCAAAGATAATATCATCCACACATATTTGCACTAATAACATATCTTTTTCTTTAATTTTAATAAAGAGAGTAGTATCGAGCTCACCCATTTTGAAATCATTCTCAATAAGAAAATTACTAAGTCTATCGTACTAAACTCTTAGAGATTGTTTTAAGCTATAAAAAACTTTTTTTTCAACCTATAGACATGATGTGGAGAATCAAAATTTTTAAATAAGGAGGTTGTTTTACATAAACTTCCTTCATAATATAACCATTTAAGAATGCACCTTTAATATTATATAAAATTTTTGTAAGAACAAATGCAAGTAACATTCTAATAGTTCTAATCTAGTAACGGGTGCAAAAGTTTCTTCATAGTCTATACCTTCCTCCTGACAATAACCTTGAGCTACAAGTCTAGCTTCATTTCTAATGATATTTCCATTTTCATCCATTTTATTTTTAAAAACCCATTTGGTTCTAATGATGGAAATATTAGAGGGCCTAGAGACTCATTCCCAAACTTTGTTCCTTTCAAATTGATTTGGTTCAATTTGAGAAACAAAAGCAAAATTATTAAATAAATTAATAGAGGAACGAGTTTTCCCACCTTGTTCACGATCACCAATAATCAAGTCCTTGGGATGAGATGAGGCATACTTCTATACCTTTGGCACTAATGAATAACCTTCTTCCTCCTTTTGGTTTAAGCCCACTTTTTCTTTTCACTGAGATAAATGTCCAAAATTTCTTTCTAAATCATCACTACAAATAAATCATCACTACAAATAGACTCATTAGAAATATCATTATAAAATTCATAAAATACCACATGCATAGATTCTTCTATAACTAAAGTTCTTCCATTGAAAACTCTATAAGCTTTACTAGTAGATGAATAACCAAGAAAAATACTAATATCGGTCTTAAAATCAAAATTTCCCATATTTTCTTTGTTGTTCACAATAAAACATTTGCAACCAAAAACTTTGAAATACACAATATTTAGAATTTTATTATGTCAGAGTTTATAAGGAGTTTTATCAGGATCTAATTAAAATTCTATTTGAAATATAACAGGCGATATTAACCGCTTCTGCCAAAAAAATATTTCGGTAAATCATATTCATTTAATATTGATCTAGCAAATTGTTGTAAAGTACGATTTTTTTTTATTTTTTTTTTCAACCACATCCTTTTCCATCTTTTCTTTGTTGTTCAAAATAAAACATTTGCAGCCAAAAACTCTGAAATACACAATATTTAGAATTTTATTATGTCAAAATTCATAAAGAATTTTATCAAGATCTAATTAAAACTCTATTTAAAATATAAAGGTGATATTAACGGCTTCCTCCAACCACACCCTTTTGTTGAGGAGTCCTTGAGAGAAGTCATGATAATTGTTGAGGAGTCCTTGAGAGAAGTCATGATAAAAATCATTCTCTTTACAAAAATTTTCAATTTTCATACTATCTAATTTTCCTCCATGGTCACTCCAGTAATTAAAAAAATCTTTTTCATTTTGAACTATTTTACAAAACTAGCAAATCTTTTTAACAAAACATCATTTTTATGTTTTATCATCCAAACTCAAGTAAATCTCGAAAAAAAAAAAATACATTTTCAATGAGAGTACCGAAGTCATTACCTATAGTACCCTTATCAATTATTTTACCCTTCTTGTTGTCGCCAAAAGTTACTCAGCCACCATCCTTCTTGTAAATACTCACAAACTTGGATTGGTTTCCCATCATGTATCTTGATCAACCACCGTCCAAATACCACTTATTTTTTCTTGGAGGCTTTCAAATGAACCTATAAACAAAGATATTCAAAATGGACCTTTTGGTACCCATACTTGTTTGGGTTCTAACAAGTTAGTCTTCACAAATTTAGGAATCATGTTTGCATTCATATTAAAAAAACTTACCACACGAGAAACAAACAACATCATGCAGGGATTTATTTCTTGGACTAAGTTTATGTATTCTATTTTGAATGGAAAAATTATTTCTTAAAACATTGTTAAATTTTATATTTTGAGAAAATTTTCCTTCCGAATGAATGTTTTAAGAATTTTTCAATTTAAAGCAATTAGGTCTAATATGACCTTCAACACCACAATAATGACATATAGGCACAAATCTAGATTTATCATACTGAAATACAAATTTGCATCTGTTAGGCTTAGACATAATGAGGGATGCTTTAGCAAATATTGTTTTAGAACTTGAAGAAGTAGAACATTCATCAATATAGCGTAATCCTCTTTTATCACCATAAGACTAACATGAAGGAGTAGAACATTTATCAATATAGCCTAATCCTCTTTTATCACCCTAAGGCGGCTTACATGAAGGAGTAGAACATTCATCAATATAGCCTAATCCTCTTTTATCACCCTAAGGTGGTTTACATGAAGGAGTAAAACATTCATCAATATAGCCTAATCCTCTTTTATCACCCTAAGGCGGCTTACCTGAAGGAGTAGAACATTCATCAATATAGCCTAATCTTCTTTTATCACTCTAAGGCTTACATGAAGGAGTAAAACATTCATCAATATAGCCTAATCCTCTTTTATCACCCTAAGGCGGCTTACCTGAAGGAGTAGAACATTCATCAATATAGCCTAATCTTCTTTTATCACTCTAAGGCTTACATGAAGGAGTAAAACATTCATCAATATAGCCTAATCCTCTTTTATCACCCTAAGGCTTACATGAAGGAGTAGAACATTCATCAATATAGCCTAATCTCACCCTAAGGGGGCTTACATGAAGGAGTAAAACATTCATCAATATAGCCTAATTCTCTTTTATCACCCTAAGGCTTACATGAAGGAGTAAAACATTCATCAATATAGCCTAATCCTCTTTTATCACCCTAAGGCTTACATAAAGGAGTAGAACATTCATCAATATAGCCTAATCCTGAGCACCTATAGTTAACTTTTTAATAGACTCTTTAGCCTTACTAAGTTCTTGCATAGTATTTGATTCCTTTTCTTTGAGTAATTTAATTAACTCATTTTTTCACAACAATTATGCTCAAGAAATTTAATTTTATCAATTAATGCAGTTTTCTCATCACAATCAAATACATGTTTTTTTCCGGGTATATCAAATTTTACCCGAGTTACTTTAAATAATTGAATAAAGACTTATTTTTAATAATTGAAGCCTTATATTTCTTTCGAAGCATAAGATGCTTTGAATCAAGTTTTTCTAAATCAAGTTGGATCTCCTCAACAATTTTAAATAATTCATCATAAGATGAGATTCAAGAATTACCTGTCTTCTTCATCCTCTTTGTTACCGTGAGCCATGACTTCATCCTCTTTGTCACCGTGAGCCGTGACTTCATCCTCTTTGTCACCGTGAGCCGTGACTTCATCCTCTTTGTCACCGTGAGCCGTGACTTCATCCTCTTTGTCACCGTGAGCCGTGACTTCATCCTCTTTGTCACCGTGAGCCGTGACTTCATCCTCTTTGTCACCGTGAGCCGTGACTTCATCCTCTTTGTCACCGTGAGCCATGACTTCATCCTCTTTGTCACCGTGAGCCATGACTTCATCCTCTTTGTCACCGTGAGCCATGACTTCATCCTCTTTGTCACCGTGAGCCATGAAGCAAAAATTTGAGTCAGTTCAAGAGTTTTCCAAATTTCATATGCTAAACAACACATAGATACTCTGTTAAATTAATCACTACTTGGGGCACAACAAAGACAATGTAGAGCACTAGCATTAAATACATTTATTTTATATCATGCTCATCAAATTCATTCTCTCATCTAAGCTCCTCAATATTATAAACAATTTTTATTGGAATATAAGGGTCTTTACTATCATTTAAGCAAATAAAATTTCATTCTAGCTCTCCTTGAATATAAGGGCCTTTACTAAGATTTAAGCAAATAAATTTTCATTCTAGCTCTCCTCGAATATAAGGGCCTTTACTAAGATTTAAGTAAATAAATTTTCATTCTAGCTCTCCAAATAAATTTTCATTCTAGCTCTCCTCGAATATAAGGGCCTTTACTAAGATTTAAGTAAATAAATTTTCATTCTAGCTCTCCAATACGTATAATTTGTTCCATCAAAATAAGGAGGTCTAGAAGTTGAAACCGTTTTTAACACAGATTTTCCATAAGCTCTAAAAATAAAGTTTATATAAAAAAAAAATCAATAAGAGCAACTGCTCTGATAATTGTTGGATCGTATAACAACCTAGAGGGGTGAATAGGGTTTCAACAATATAATTATTAATTTTTTTTAATAACAATAAAACTTGATACCATGCAATACCATAGAATAAAACTTAACAATAATTCAAATAGAAAAAGGGTTAGAAAATATAACACCTTAGTTTTATAGTGGTTCCGTCAAACTCGACCAACTCCACTCCCCAAGTGCCTTTGGAAATTTGAATAAAACTTTCTGACTCTTTACTAGGATCAAAGCCCAACCGCTACACCGCTTCTTTTACGAGTTCAAGAGCAAATTCAATTCTTTCCACGGCTCAAGATCAAACCGATACACCGCTCTTTTTATGAGTTCAAGAGTAAATTCAATTCTTTCCACGGCTCAGGATCAAACCGGTACATGTCTGAAACTTTATAGAAACACACCACACACCACAACTCTCTGAAGGAGTGGATTTACAATTTTCTCAAGAAATAAAATTGGAAGCTTGAGAGAGAGCAACAATGGAGGCTTTTAAAAAAAAGTTTTAGATCGAGGAAACTATGAAACTATGGGAGTTGTGTATTGTGTTCTATGATCTGTGTGTTGAAAAATATGAAGAATATACATCTCTCTCAAAATAGAATAAACAAGAAATAAAATTGGAAGCTTGGGAGATAGTAACAATGAGGCTTTTAAAAAAAAGTTTATGATGGAGAAAACTTGGAGGCTTTTAAAAAAAAGTTTAAGATCGAGGAAACTATGAAACTATGGGAGTTGTGTATTGTGTTATATGCTCTGTGTTGTGTTCTATGCTTTGTGTGTTGTGTTCTATGCTTTGTGTGTTGTGTTCTATGCTTTGTGTGTTGTGTTTTATGGTTTGTGTGTTGTGTTCTGAAAAATATGAAGAGATGATGAGTTTAAATAGTGATCAAGTCCTAAAAATAGGAATTGATACGTACCACTAAAACATGAACGAGACTTTAACCACTAACACTAATATTTATTTATTTTTAAATTTACCATAAAAAATTATAGACCACATGTTTCATTTAAATAAATATATATATATATTATATATTATTTTAAATAAATATTAAAAAAAATTTAAATTCATTTTTATTATATATATTATACATATTTAAATGTAATAATATAATAAAAAAATGTTAATGAAAACAGAGTAACAATTTAAAAAAGTAATGGAACAGTTTTATAAATCTAATTAAAATCATTAAAATGTAATTGAAATAATTTTATAATTCAAATATTTTCCTCTCTCAAAACTAGTTTTCGTAATTAAAATCATTATAAATGTAATTGAAATAATTTTCTTTCTTAACCTAAAACTTTGATTGTTACTCTACAAAGTTATAAATGTCATACTTTTATTGGTCCATGATGTCAATTTTGCCGCTGGTTCATGATGTCAATTTTGTCACCACATTATCACGTCAGGTATCTTGTTTTGACTGAAACTTCTTCATTTTATCTCTAATTTGAGTGAACTAAAAAAGACGTTAAAATCGCTATTTCTAACCTTACACTGTGGACAAAATACTTAAAATTGTTAATAATTGAAGATAGATCTGTTATCATCAAAACATCAATTAATTAATTTGAGATTAAGGGCCAAAAAGCCAATACAATGTGTGTTCGAGGGCACGGTTCTTGGGCTAATCAAGCTCTAAGGATCTTAAACTTTCTCGTAGAACAATGTGTGTTCGAGGGCACGGTTCTTGGGCTAATCAAGTGAACTAAAGACCTTCAGTGTGTTAGATTGATGTGATAATCAAATACACCACGACACCGTTGGAAGTTTCCCCATAAGGTCAACCAAACTATAGAGTTAAGCCCATGTTGAGTTTTATGTCCTAAAACTCATAGTTTGTAAACAAAAACATATTCTATTTTCAATAAAGTTATTATTGATGTTTATTCAGTAACGATTGTTATTGAATAAAGTGAATTTTACGACCATTAATCTAAATCCAATAAACTAAGAACACTCTAGCTATAGTATGATTACTTGAACTATATGTAGAGACATAAGAGTGAATCAAGTTCAAGTATATAGTCAAAATGATCTATAGTACAGGGATAAGGCTGAGTACCTTATCCTGGAGACACTATGGATGTGGCCCACTTTGTATATGATATAAACAATGTGATCACTAAATTGTACATGTGGAGATATGTGAGTGGGGGCATCCTATGCAATGAGTATTGCATAAGATCGGACCATGAAGAAAATCACTCTTACTTTATAATGTCGTTTACTGTTGAGACTAATTTTTTCATTCGATGACCTTGGTAACTCGACATTAATCCTTAGATAACTATGAACTCCTGTTTATTCGAAATTATTCTTAGATTTGCATGGGTGAAAGTGACTCGAGTTTGCCGACTCAATAAGCCTCCCATTTCAGGGTTAAGATTGGGTGAATAGCTGGGAACATAGGGTGCAAGATAGAACTCACTCCTACCCGCTTTTAGGGATAGTAGAGAGGTTGTTCCCTTAAGTACTGACTCCAAGTCTTGAACAAGGGGCCCCACCCTCTCATTGGCTCGAGAGGGATTCGGTTTGGTGGTTGGACCACAAACCAATTGTTCATTAGAGGATCAGTGGGACTTAAGGAACAAGAAGTAACTTTAGGGGTAAAACGGTAAATTGACCCAACTCTAGTTACGAACAACCTGTGAAGGATCGACTTGCTAATCATAGTTATATCAAATGGACAAAAATATATCTATAGTGAGGGGAGTGCAACTACTAGGCTATAGTGGAGTGTCCTAGTAGTTAACGAATGTTGGTTAACTGGGTTAATGAGTTTAGCCAGTTAATCTCGGATCATTGGAGCCCATGATCTATAGGTCCATTAGGTCCCCCTGCTAGCTCATATCGGACTAAACCTTAGAATAGTGTGACGAGTGAGTTCGAAGTGTTCGAATTCAAATTAGGGAATATGCACTACATATATACGATATATTTAACCGCATTTTTGTTTTAATTACGAATTAAACAAAATTTGAAATTAATTATTTAAATTAATTGTTGAATTATAATGGAATATTGAGTGTTAATATATGGTTTAACCAAACTTGCATGTTTGCCACATAATCCCACAAATTTGAGTGGAATTTTGAGTATCAAAATTTGGTTTAACCAAACTTGCATGTTTGCCAAATAAACCCCACAAATTTGAGTGGAATTTTGAGTGTCAAAATTGGGTTAACTCAAACTTGCATGCTTGACACATAATCCCACAAATTTGAGTGGAATTTTAAGTAACATTTGGTAATATCAAATTTGCATGAACATGCAAATATGACTCTATAAATAGAGTGATCAAGTACATGTAAATCCTTCTTGAAAAACTTTGAGAAAATCTCTCAAAACTCTCTCTCTTTGCATATACAAAATTCCTATCAATTTTAGTCACTCACCGGATTCCACAATCCCGTTTTAAGGCCGTAGAATAGTAGGGAAGACACTAGTGGTGATTCGAAACCGGTTCATGAGAAAAAATGAATTTGAACTACAAAAGGTTAGTATTCAAACTCATTCGGTTTTAATGCTTTTGAGCATGATAGCTAATTTACTATAATTGATGTACTTAGAGTGCCTAAGATCCAAATTGCTTCCGCACGTGTTATAGTAACACCATCAATTGGTATCAGAGAAAGTTTTAGGCACTTTATTTACATTAATTTGAGCATGGTGGATACCATCTCATGAATGAAATTTTGTGGTTGCTAAAGTGGATGTTTATGGTTTTGGTATTTTTTTTTATGCTTCCATTTGATACAATTACTGTAATTGGCCTAATGTGTATGGGTTTTAATGAGTGAAGAAAGGTCTATAATTTTTATGGAGTCCTTAGCGTCCATTTTAGGTTGTAATTAATCGATAATGGAAACAAAAGCAAGCTGAACCAAAGAAGATGGAAGAGGCGGTTTGGGTGTTTTTCTGCTGGTTGGGATCCGGTTCAACATTTTTAAGGGTTGGTTCGATCGATTCGTGATCCTCGAGAGTGGTTCACGTTAATTTCAAATTATTAATGTAATAATTAGTTAATTGCTTGCTTTAAAATGCCAAAACCAGTCCACTTTAGTGTGTTTAATTAATTATGCATTGTGAATGTATGTTTTAATTAAATAGAAAATGTATTTGCATAAAGTATGTCATATAGATTTAAAATCCCACCATAGGCTAAGCATGTTTCATGCATTACAAGTATGTTATAATGTATATGCATAAAGTATGTCATATAGATTTAAAATCCCACCATAGGCTAAGCATGTTTCATGCATTACAAGTATGTTATAAGTGTTATAACGTAAAGTATGCATGTTTAGGGTTCCATGAGTGATAGATATAAATTGTTATATTATTGCATGGAATGGATGATTTTATAATTGTTATATAAAGCATGTTAGATGCATGTTATAGGTTATTTTCAACGTCATAAAACGAGATAGACGTTAAAATCTATAACACAGATAAATGCATGCTCACTTAAGGTTAACAACCAAGCACGATCAATTTTAATAGTTAAAATAGGTCGATATCTTGTGAAACTGCGGTTATAAGGAAGCTCACCTGGCACGATCTTTTCTAAGGCTAGAGGTACTTAAGTTGACGGTTTACGGAACACCTACTACCTGGGGATCAGGTCAGTACTTGAGCTTAGTTAGCCCAGTTTATAAGCATGCGTGAGTGATGTAAGATTTTTTTTTTTAAATAAAAAATCACCTAGACATCATAGGTAAAAATCCAGTATAAATGTTATACTTGGAAAAATCATCTAGACTTAGGTTATATTTAATTAGCCGGAATATACCTAAGTAATAAGTATACCCAACCATCTAAAATACATAATGGGAGGAAAAAGGTATATGAGATACATAGTTTTCTTTTTATGCTCTCTGGAAAATTCACATCGTGAGATTCATGCTCGGTCTCGTGTCGCCCTGGGAGCGGCCTCCATTCGGAAGGTATTTGCACGAGTCAATAACAATGTGAATAGATAAAGTATTTATAGTAAGTGAGAGAAGGAAGTATATCAACACATCCAATGGTCTCCACCACTAGGTTGCATCGTGAGATTCTCATGTTCTGTCTGCATGTTGCCCTAGAGCAACTACCCATTCGGAGGGTCGTAACATGTAAGGACCGGGTTGACTCGATGGCTCTAAAAGGCGGGTAAATTTTTCCTTCTTGATAAAACCATTAAAATTTAAAACAGAATTTAATTATAATCAAAATAGTGTGCAATACAACATAATAGTTAAAAAACATAATAAGGAATAGACACAAAACATTTTAAAACAAAGGTTTGAGAACGACGGGTGAGGTTAGTCTATGGCACCTGCTCAAGAGTCCGCTTCTGACCTTGACCAGCTCCTTATCACCTGGAAAAAAAAATGGAGAATAAGGAATGAGTACAAGACTCAGTAAGTAGCCTACTTGTAGGCTCTTAATCGTGTCCTTGATATGTTCGGGCACCACATTCTTTGTTCTTACTTGTTCTTGATCTTGTTCTTGTTGTTAGTACTTAGGCCCTTTTAATTCTTGTTCTTGACTTGGGGTTCTTATCTTGATCTTTCTTGATGACCTTGATCCTTGAATCCTAAAACCTTGGTTTTCCTTTAAAGCCTTAGTACTATGGTTTTTGGTTCTTAGTCCTTTGTTCCTGGTTCTTGTCCTTAGAACTAGGATCTTGATCCTTGTTCTATTCCTTGATCTTTCTCTTGTTCTTGGTACTTTCTTGGTTCTTGTTTTGTTCTTGATTCGTTCTCCAAGACACTCCCCCTAGGATTTACGGCATTAGACATGTACCTGACTTGTGTCCAAGGCTTCATGTGTTCCAAGTGACACAGCCTTAACCTACATCCAAGGCTTCATGAGTTCCAAGCGACGTAGTCTTACTGCATCTTAGAGTTTGCCCTTCGATACGGTCTACTTAATCCTATGCCCAAGGCTTCATGCGTTCCAAGCGGCATAGTCTGAAAACTACACCCAAGGCTTCTTACGTTCCAAGCGATATAGTCTTAATACTGCATCAAGGGCTTACCCCATAATACAGTCTGCTTAACCTATTCCCAAGGCTTCATGCGTTCCAAGCGGCATAGTCTGAAAAACCTACATCCAAGGCTTCTTACGTTCCAAGCGATGTAGTCTTAATACTGCATCAAGGACTTGCCCTATAATACAGTCTGCTTAACATACGCTCAAGGCTTCATGCGTTCCAAGCAGCGTAGTCTAAGTCATGAGCATGCTGTACCGTGGGAGGTCTTAGAAGGTTCTTGATTCATGGCTAAGGTAACGTACTCTCTTCTTGTTCCTACGTGACTTTAGACTACTCCCTTTAATAGACCGTAAATGTAACGACCCGGGAAAGAAAGAAAGAAAAAGAAAATATTATATATATATATATATATATATATATTATATATATAATAAATGAAAAAAAAAAAAAAAAAAAAAAAAAAAAAAAAACCCAGTCGCCGGAAAACCCGCGAGTTTTCCGGCGACCGCCGTGTTTCGCGGAACCCACGCGAAACGACGGCCACAGCACGCCCACCCTCAGCCCAGCATCTTCAGAACGCCTGCAAAGGGAGAAAAGAGAGAAAAATTTCGAGAGAGAGAGAGATTTCGGACAAACGTCGGCGAGTGTTCAGTTTCTCCGACGAGCCCTCAAATCACCCTTAAACCGACACCAAACAACCTGTTACTACCGTAAGAGAGATCCCTAACGAAAGCACAATAACTCAGGGGCATTTGGTGTTATTTCGTAAGCGTCGTCGTCGGTAACCGAGGTCGGAAAGTTAGGTTTCTTAATCGATTCTTAGATCTATGGCTTTTAGGAGCTTTTAGGCCGCAAAACTCCCAAAAAGGGAAGAAGGACGACGAACAAAGAGGAAAAGAGAAGGAAGAGGACCGAAATCGGCAACGAAAACGCCGCGGGAAGGAGAGAGAAAACTCGCCGGAAAATCGGCCAAAGTCGGGTAAGGAAGACGAGATCCACGGATCCGGGTCAACCCGAACCCAGAACCCGGGAGAGCCAGCCCTTCTCCCCCCTTGGCCTCTGCCTTCGGCCCAGCCCAACTACAGCGGCCCAAACCTCAAACCGGCCCAGAAGCTACGGTTCAGTTGAACCAACCCAGACTAGACCCACGGTCCAATTGAGCCGGCCTGTAAACCAAACACTTGCGGCCCAGCCCAGTAAGCCGAGGCCCAACGTTTAGCCTTGGCCCAGTAGCCTTCCACAGCCCGCGACCCGAACCACGACCCGAACCGGACTTCGACCCGCGCTTCGACCCGACACTACCGCCCGACGTGGCTTTCTCTGCTGCTGCCACGTGTCACACAGCGGCGCGGCAGTCCTCGGCTCGGCTCGGCGCAAACGGCTCGGGCTCCCTCCAGTGACGCTCCGGCGGCTCCTCCGGCGGCTCCAGCGGCTGTTCGGCTCGGCTCACCTGTTTTCAGCCCGGTTTCCACTGTTTCGACCCTCCCGGTTCTGTTTTCGGCCCCGATTAAGGTATCTGAGGCCGTTTTAGAGCCGTATTTCACATTTATTAAATTAGGTAAATTAATTGTGAAATACTAACGGAAAGTGGTGAACGGTGTGATAGGAAACAAACCCCAGCGAAGTAGGAAGCAGCTCTCACGGAACGGGAGCTTACGTTTAGCTATTTAGGGAGTACTTCGGCCGAGGTCAACCAAGTAAGTGGCCTTACTATAGGATAGGCTATATAAATTGTATGATGCTTGATGATATGTGCCAGTTTATACATATTTTGTTGAGTGACGCTTAATATGTTTGACGCACGTTGTGGCATTATGACGAGCATGATGATTGCATGATTTTTACCTTAATATGATGATGTTTTCCATATTGAGCATGCTAGATGATGATGAGTGCCATATTGCATCATGTCGTTAGATCGACGTAGGACACAACCCTAAGAGCATGAAAATGATATTAATATAAATATCCACGATATGCGTTACCTAGAGTAACAAAGAGATGAGACTAGAGGGTTGTGTCAGAAGAGACATTACGATGGATTTAGAGGGACCTCATGCATTTTGTATGTTCATAAGCATAGGGCTACTTCCCCTAGAGATGATGAGTGCGGACGCGCACCTTATGATGAGCGCGAATGCGCACAGGTGCGAAAGCACACAGATGAGAGTGTTCATGAGGCGCATGACACTATGGGGTTTCGCTGACCTCCGGACGTCGCTACAGATTAGCTTGACCAGAGGGTCCAGGGGGTGTGCGAGCGCCCTGGGGACTCACACTCGCACGTGTGAGTCGTGTGTAGGGAAGTACTACACATCCAATTTGTCCGAGACTGGAGGCCACCCCTAAGATGATTAGAGATAGGTCCCTATTCATGATTGCATGTGTTTGCATTAGCATGGCCCCTATAGTGGGGTCACTTACTGAGTATTTCTTCGAAATACTCAGGCCGTGTGCCATATTATTTTTCAGGTAAAGGTAAGGCTCCCATGTACGGTTGACGGTGGCATCGTGATCAGAGACTGTGGCGCGTGCATAGGATAGTTGCATATTTAAAATTCCTAGTCTTGGTTAGGATAGGGCGTTTGCATTTTATTCATTTATATTAATTAATTTGTAATCGTTTTTGTCTTTTGAACTCCAGCATGATGTTTGAAACACGTAAGTCCGGCAGTGTTTTTCAATGTTTTAACGTATTCTGAAGTTTTAAATTTTTCCGCTAGTAAAGATGAGCATGCTTAGGTTTTTATTCTGCATTAGAGATGAGCATGAGACGTTAGTGCGACTCTAGATATGTGGAAATTTAGGGTCGTTACAGTTGGTATCAGAGCTCCAGGTTTTAGATTCTGTAAACTAGCCTACGATGTAGGCTTGGCACGCTCCACGGTCCCAACGTCGATGCCCCGTCACCGTCAGGTACGCCTTGCATAAGATAAGAAAAGAGAAACGTTTTAAAACTCGCATGCATTTTTTTTTTATGTTGACATTACTGAAATGGTTGTGATATTTCACGTATTTATTTAAGAGTATGACGGCATGTGTTGCATGCTGAGTAATTTTGTTAATAGCATGATATGATGCTTAGCATGATGAATGTTTACTTCTTTGGCGTTACGATGTATTGTATTAAGGCCTTAGACTTAAGCAACCTTATATTGGTTTATAGAACCATGCCCGGAGGACGAGGAAGAGGAAGACGAGGAAGGGGGCGACCCCGTCGTAGAGAAGTAGGACGAGGTGTGGCAGTAGAGGGCCCACCTCAAGAAAGATCAGAGACTGGGCCGGTAACAGTTACGCCGCCCCCAGTCTTACCACCAGTACAGCCTCCACCACAAGTAGAACCTCCACCCCAGCCTACCCTACCACTCCAAGTCGCACCTGAAGCTGCACCCCCAGTGGGTGGAGTAGATGCTAATACTAGGTTAATGTGTGACTCCATCCAAGCCCTAATTCAAACCTTGGTAACCAATCAGCAAGCCAGTCTACAACAGGCCCAGGAACAAGCCCAAGCACAGGCCCAGGCACAGGCGTTGGCACTGGCACAGGTACAGGCACAGGTACAGGCACAGGCACAGGCACAGGCACAGGCACAGGCCACTGCTCAGGCCAATGCCCCAGTAAACCCTCCACAACCTGTTAGATGTTCAAACTGGATAAGGGATTTCAAGAGATACGACCCTCGACCATTCACTGGTTCCCTGGTAGACCCCATAGAAGCCCAAATGTGGATTGCAGCGGTGGAAACCACCTTTGAGACTATGGAGTGCCCAGAGAACCAAAAGGTCGCCTGTGCAACCTTCGTCCTACAAAAGGACGCAGAGATATGGTGGAGAGATAACAAAACCCTCATTAACCCAGAAGGGGGACCAATGAACGGGGAACGATTTAAGGAGGCCTTCCTTAAAGAATATTATCCTAAGTCAGAGCGACTTAAAAGGCAGCAGGAGTTCGCCCACCTGGTACAGGGAGGACTCACAGTGGAGAAGTACAACAGAGAGTTTAATAAACTCAAGAGATTTGCACCGTCCATGGTGGACACTGAGGAAAAGATGACAGAGAAATTTGTATTGGGTTTGGAACCAAGAATCCGCCGCATGTTGGAGGCGTTCAACCCAAAGACCTATGAGGAAGCCTTGAGAACTGCCAAGGCTTTAGAGAAACCAAAGGAGGAGAAACGATGTGAAGAGCCAGTTATAATTAGGCAGAAGCGTCCTCATGAATCAGGAGGCTCTGACCGTCCACCACCAGCACGTAGGCACCGTTCCAATAACAGACCCGCTCCTAGATGGGATGAGCGACGCCCTCCCCGACATACTGACAGGAACCCTAGGAATCAAGATGGGGCCAGAGGGAGGAGAGAGGAAGGGTGCACTATCTGTGGAAGACTACACGGTGGGAGGTGCATGGCTGGCAGCCGAGTGTGTTATAGATGTGGTCAAGAGGGGCACATCGCCGTGAACTGCAGGGCCGGAAATGCTGCAGCACAAGCAAACCCGCTCAGAGTAGTAGAGCAAACGGATCAACCAGCACCACCGCGAGCTCAAGCTAGGGCATACGCGTCAACCAGCAAGGACACTGGGAGGTCCGACGCCGTGGTGACAGGTACACTATCCATTTTAGGTCATTTTGCTTTTACCTTATTTGATTCTGGTTCCACGCATTCCTTTATTTCCATGCCTTTTGTTGTACAAGCAGGGTTCGAATTAGAACCCTTATTGCATGAAATGTCTGTAAGCACCCCTGCGGGGGTAGACTTAGTATCTAGGGATAGAGTAAAGGATGGTCAAGTAATCATAGGGAACCAAACTTTAAGCGTTGACCTGATGGTGGTAAACATGACAGATTTCGACGTCATACTAGGCATGGATTGGTTAGCTGAAAATCGAGCTAGTATAGATTGTCACCAAAAGGAAGTAAAATTTTCACCACCGATAGGACCTACCTTTAAATTTAAAGGCACAAATACCGGGATTACCCCCAAGGTAGTCTCGATGATGAAAGCAAAGAAGTTAGTCCAACAAGGTGGATGGGCTATATTAGCATGTGCTGTAGACGTGAGAGGAAAGGAAGAGACCCTAGTAAACGTGCCAATAGTAAACGAGTTTCCGGATGTATTTCCGGATGACTTACCTGGAATACCCCCTTCCCGAGCGGTCGACTTCGTCATCGAACTCGAGCCGGGAACTGGGCCTATTTCCAAAGCACCCTATCGCATGGCACCAGCTGAGTTGAAAGAACTCAAGGCGCAACTGCAAGACTTACTAGATAAAGGATTCATTCGACCTAGCGTGTCCCCCTGGGGTGCGCCAGTGTTGTTTGTTAAGAAGAAAGATGGATCGATGCGTCTGTGCATCGATTACAGAGAGCTAAACAAGAGGACCATAAAAAACAAATATCCTCTGCCTAGAATAGAAGACTTGTTTGATCAACTCAGAGAAGCAACAGTATTCTCTAAGATAGATCTTCGGTCCGGTTACCACCAAATTAGGATTAATGAAAAAGACGTACCAAAAACAGCATTTAGAACAAGGTACGGTCACTACGAGTTTGTAGTGATGTCATTTGGCCTCACCAATGCCCCAGCTGTATTTATGGAGTTAATGAACCGGGTATTCAAAGAATGCCTAGACATGTTTGTGATTGTGTTCATTGACGACATCCTCATATACTCGAGAACCGACCTAGAGCACGAGGAACACCTCCGAAAAGTCCTAACCACCCTAAGAGAGCACAAGTTGTACGCCAAGTTCTCCAAATGCGAATTTTGGTTACGACAAGTCTCTTTCCTAGGACACGTGGTGTCAAAGGACGGAATATCTGTAGATCCCACCAAGGTCGAAGCGATCACAAAATGGGAACGCCCAACTACGGTAACGGAAATAAGGAGTTTCCTAGGATTGGCGAGATATTATCGAAGGTTCGTACAGGACTTCGCTAAAATATCCTCGCCTTTAACAAAGTTAACAAAAAAAAGGGGTGCCATTTAGATGGGATGATGCTTGTGAGGCAAGCTTCCAGAACCTAAAAGAGAGATTGGTAACCGCCCCGGTACTCATAGTACCCGAGAGCTCAGAAGGATATGTGATCTATAGTGATGCCTCCATGAAAGGACTGGGATGTGTGTTAATGCAACACGGCAAGGTTGTCGCATACGCATCTCGTCAACTTAAAGAATATGAAAAGAACTACCCTACCCATGACCTAGAGTTGGCCGCTGTAGTGTTCGCGCTGAAAATCTGGCGACATTACCTGTATGGCGAGAAAACTCAAATTTTTACCGACCACAAAAGTTTGAAATACTTCTTCACCCAGAAAGAGTTAAACATGAGGCAGAGAAGGTGGTTAGAATTGGTGAAGGATTATGACAGTAGATATCCAGTACCACCCTGGGAAAGCAAATGTGGTTGCAGATGCCTTGAGTAGAAAGACGGTCCACTCGTCGGCCCTCATTACGAGGGAAGTAAGGGTACAAAGAGAGTTCGAGCGAGCCAACATAGCTGTAGCGACCGAGGGAGTCATAGCACAGCTGGCCCGACTCACGGTACAACCTACACTTAGGCAGAGAATTATTGTCTCCCAACAAGAGGATCCTAACCTACAGAAAGTCCTAGGACAGCTAGACGAAAGTCCAGTAGATGGATTCTCGAAGTCATCAGATGAAGGACTATTGTATCAGGGACGCTTATGTGTTCCAGCAATAGAAGATTTAAGGAAGGAAATACTGATGGAAGCTCACAACTCACCATTTGCGATGCATCTAGGAGGTACTAAGATGTACCAAGATTTAAAACAACACTTTTGGTGGAAGAGCATGAAGAGGGATGTGGCCGGGTTTGTGAGCAAGTGCTTAGTTTGTCAACAAGTGAAAGCTCCAAGACAAAAGACGGCGGGGTTGTTACAGCCCCTAAGCATACCAGAGTGGAAGTGGGAAAACATAGCGATGGACTTCATAGTAGGTTTACCCAAAACGCCCAAGGGCTATACAGTGATCTGGGTAGTTGTCGATAGGTTGACCAAGTCGGCACACTTTCTACCTGGGAAGGTTACATATACAGTTGACAATTGGGCACAACTGTACGTGAAAGAAATAGTAAGACTACATGGAGTCCCAGTGTCTATAGTGTCGGATCGGGATCCACGCTTTACGTCAGCGTTTTGGCGCGGACTTCAAAAAAGCACTGGGTACCCGCCTCGACTTTAGTACCGCCTTTCACCCTCAAACAGATGGACAAACGGAGCGTTTAAACCAAATTCTAGAGGACATGCTACGCGCTTGCGTACTAGATTTTAAGGAAAGTTGGGATTCCAAACTACACCTAATGGAATTCTCGTATAACAACAGTTTCCAAGCAACTATTGGAATGGCACCGTTTGAGGCCCTGTACGGGAAACGGTGTAGGTCCCCACTGTGTTGGGACGAGGTAGGAGAGAAAGAATTAGTAGGACCCGAGTTGGTTCGACTCACCAATGAGGCTGTCCAGAAAATTCGAGCGAGGATGCGTACCGCTCAAAGTAGACAGAAAAGCTACGCCGATGTAAGGCGTAAAAGCCTGGAGTTTGAGGTGGGGGACCCAGTATTCCTCAAGGTGGCACCTATGAAAGGTGTGTTAAGATTCGGACATAAGGGCAAGTTAAGTCCTAAATTCATTGGACCATTCGAGATCCTAGAGCGAGTTGGTCCGGTAGCGTATAAGTTAGCCTTACCTCCAGCCCTCTCAGGAGTACATGATGTATTTCATGTGTCGATGCTGAGGAAGTACATTACGGATCCTATCCACGTAATAGACTACGAACCACTCCAACTCAATGAAGATATGAGCTACGAGGAAAAACCAGTAAGAATCTTAGCTAGAGAGGTAAAGACCTTACGCAACAGGAGTATTGCGTTCGTTAAGGTACTATGGCGGAATCACCATAGTGAGGAAGCCACGTGGGAGCGTGAGGACGAGATAAGAGAGAAATACCCCGAATTGGTACAAGAGTTTGAGACTTTCGAGGACGAAAGTTCTTTTTAGGGGTAGATAATGTAACGACCCGGGAAAGAAAGAAAGAAAAAGAAAATATATATATATATATATATATATATATATATATATTATATATATATAATAAATGAAAACGAGAAAACGAAAAAAAAAAAAAAAACCCAGTCGCCGGATGTGGGGATGCCCAGCACATGTGTTGGTGCAAAACACTAAGAAAATAGAACGTCATTCAAAATTATGCCTATTCATAGGATAACCCCAAAGAGACGAAAGGTGGTCTATTTTATGACCTCAAGAAAACAGAGTGTTTGTATCAACAAACGCTATTCTTAGAGAAAGACCACATAAGAAATCATCAACCTCGCAACAAACTAGTATTGAGTGAGATTTCTAAAGAAGCTACTAATAAAAACAAAAAGAGTTGTTGATCAGGCTGGTCATTCAACAAGAGTTGTTGATGGAGCTGACACTTCTGGTCAATCACATCCTTCTCAAGAGTTGAGAATGCCTCGATGTAGTGGGAGGGTTATAACTCAACCCGATCGTTACTTGGGTTTGCAGAAACACAGGTCATCATACCTGATGATGGCGTTGAGGATCCATTGACTTATAAACAAGCAATGAATGATGAAGATATATATCAGTGGATCAAAGCGATGAATCTTTAAATGGAGTCAATGTACTTCAATTCAGTCTGAGAACTTGTAGATCAACCAGATGGGGTAAAACTTATTGGTTGCAAATGGATCTACAAGAGGAAACGAGACCAAGCCAGTAAGGTACAGATCTTTAAAGCTCGACTTGTAGCAAAGGGTTATACCCAAAGAGAGGGGTGGACTATGAAGAAATCTTCTCTCCTGTTGCTATGCTTAAACAGATTAGAATACTCTTTTCCATTGCCACATTTTATGATTATGAAATTTGGCAAATGAATGTCAAGACAGCCTTTCTAAACGGAGATCTTGAGGAGAGTATGTATATGGCTCAACCAGAGGGGTTCATTGAACAGGATCACGAGCAAAAGGTTTGCAAGCTTAAAAGATCCATTTATGGGTTGAAGCAAGCATCTCGATCTTGGAATATAAGGTTTGATACTGCGATCAAATCTTATGGCTTTAAACAAAATGTTGACGAACCTTGTGTTTACAAGAAGATAGTCAATTCTACAGTAGTTTTCCTGGTGTTGTACGTTGGCGATATCCTACTCATTGAGAATGATGTGGAATTTCTGACTGACATTAAGTATTGGCTAATGACACAATACCAAATAAAACATTTGGGAGAGACTCAGTTTGTTCTTGGAATCCAAATTGTTCGGAATCGTAAGAACTAAACACTAGCATTGTCTCATGCATCATATATCGAAAAAATGTTGGTTCCATATAAGATGCAAGACTCCAAGAAAGGATTATTACCTTTCAGGCATGGAGTTCATTTGTCGAAGGAACAAAGTCCTAAGACACCTCAAGAAATTGAGGATATGAGACATATTCCCTATGTATCAGGAGTCGGTAGTCTGATGTATGCCATGTTGTGTACCTGACCCGACATATGCTATGTTGTGGGAATTGTAAGCAGATATCAGTCCAATCCGGGACATGCTCATTGGACTGCCGTTAAAAATATCCTCAAGTATCTTAGGAGAACGAGGGACTATATGCTAATGTACGACACTAAGGATCTGATCCTTACAGGATACACTGACTCAGATTTTCAAATCGATATCGATTTGAGGAAATCGACATCGGGATCTGTTTTCACTTTAAACGGAGGAGCAATAATATGGATAAGTATAAGGTAAGGTTGCATTGCTGATTCCACCATGGAAGCTTAGTATGTTGCTGCTTGTGAAGTAGCGAAAGAATCAGTATGGCTTAGGAAGTTCTTAACTGATTTGGAAGTCGTTCCAAATATGCATCTGCCAATAACTCTTTGTTGTGATAACAGTGGAGCAATTGCAAATTCTAAAGAACCAAGAAGCCATAAGCGAGGAAAACATATTGAGCGCAAATATCATCTCATAAGGGAGATTGTGCAACGAGGAGATGTGATCGTCACACAGATAGCTTCTGAGCACAACATTGCTGATCCATTTACAAAGCCCCTCACGGCTAAAGTGTTTGAAGGGCACCTAGTGAGTATAGGACTATGAGTTATGTAATCTAGAGCAAGTGGGAGAAAATGCATTGGTATGTGATGCCCTAGTTCATTGTATTTATGTCTTTCTCTCTACTCAACATTATAAAATCTCACTAGAGTTTTAGTCCAAGTGAGAGTTTGTTGGGTTTTATGTCCTAAAACTCATAGTTTGTAAACAAAAACATATTCTGTTTTCAATAAAATTATTATTGATGTTTATTTAGTAAAGATTGTTATTGAATACAGTGAATGTTACGATCATTAGTATAAATTCAATAAACTAAGAGCACTTTGGCTATAGAATGATTACTTGAACTATATGTAGAAACATAAGAGTGGATCAAGTTCAAGTATAAAGTCAACATTATCTATAGTATAGGGATAAGGCTGAGTACCTTATTCTGGGGACACTATGGATGCGGCCCACTTTTGTATATGATATAAACAATGTGATCACTAAATTGTACATGTGGAGACATGTGAGTGGGGGCATCCTATGCAATGAGTATTGCATAAGATCGAACCATGAAGAAAACCACTCTCCATTTATAATGTCGTTTACTATTGAGACTAATTTTTTCATTCGATGACCTAGGTAACTCGATCTTAATCTTGAGCTAACTATGAACTCCTGTTTATTCGGAATTATTCTTAGATTTGCATGGGTGAAAGTGGCTCGAGTTTGCCGACTCAATAAGCCTCCCATTTCAAGGGTAAGACTGGGTGAATAGCTGGGGACATAGGGTGTAAGATGGAATTCACTCCTACCCGCTTCTAGAGATAGTAGAGAGGTTGTTCCCTTAAGTACTCCAAGTCTTGAACAAGGGGCCCCACCCTCTAATTGTTCCGAGAGGGATTCGGTTTAGTGGTTGGATCACAAACCAATTGTTCATTAGAGGATCAGTGGGACTTAAGAAACAAGAAGTAACTTTAGGGGTAAAATGGTAAATTAACCCAGCTCTAGTTACGAACAACCTGTGAAGGATCGACTTACTAATCATGGTTATATCAAATGGACAGAAATATATCTATAGTGAGGGGAGTGCAACTACTAGACTATAGTGGAGTGTTCTAGTAGTTAACGAATGTTGGATAACAAGGTAAATGAGTTTAGCCGGTTAATCTCGGATCGTTGGAGCCCATGATCTGCAGGTCCATTAGGTCCCCCTGCTAGCTCATATCGAACTAAACCTTAGAACAGTGTGACGAGTGAGTTCGAAGTGTTCGAATTCAAATTAGGGAATACACGCTAAATATATACGATATATTTAACCGCATTTTGTTTTAATTATGAATTAAACATAAAGAGAGAATTGGAAATATTTAAATATTTTAATTATGAATAGGGATTTATAATCAATACGAATCCATTTGGATTGACATTTTATTTCATGTTAAATATTAATTAAATTTTTTATTTAATCATTTAATATTATTTTGATTTGAAATTAATTGTTGAATTAAAATAAAGAAAGTCAAAATGTTGACTTCACCTAATTGAAAAATACATGCTTGAGTGTTAAAATTTGGTTTAACAAAACATGCATGTTTGCCCAAGAAACCCCACAAATTTGGTTAACTTGAACTTGCATGCTTGCCACGTAATCCCACAAATTTGAGTAGAATGTTAGTGTCAAAATTTGGTAATCTCACGTTTGCATAACATACAAATATAACTCTATAAATAGAGTGATCAACCTGCATGTAAAGTTTGCTTGAAAAACTTTGAGAAAATCTCTCAAAACTCTCTCTTTTACCCCTACTAAATTCTTATCAAGTTTAGTCACTCACAGGATTCCACAATCCTATTCTAAGGTCGGAGAATAGTAGGAAAGACACTAGTGGTCGTTCAAAACCGGTTCGTGGGGAAAAAAGGAATTTAAACTAGAAAAGGCTAGTATTCAAACTCATTTAGTTTGAATGTTTTTGAACATGCTAACTAATTTACTTGAACAAACTTAAAATCCCTCTTGGTAGAACAAACTTAAATTATTTGTAACTTAAAATTCAGGTTCTTAGAACAAACTTAAAATACGTTCTTACAACAAACTTAAAATCTCATGTTCTTATAATAAACAAATATAAAAGCACCTATAAAATCACTGTTATTAGAACAAATATAAAATCAGAGGTTCGTAAAATAAACTAAAAAACACCTATTCTTAAATCAAACTTAAAATCACTTGCTCCTAGAACACACTTAAAATCCCTTCTTGTAAAACAAACTTAAATTCTCTGTTCATACAATAAACTTAAAATCCAAACAAACTCAAAATCCAAGAACAAACTTAAAATAACATTTTTGTTTGTGCCACAAACTTAAAATCTTGGTAAAAAAACTTGAAATTCTTTATACTTCAAACAAACTTAAAATTTACTAGGTTCAAACTTAAAATCCCAATTTTAAAATTAACGGTAAAAAAAACTTAAAACATGTCCTGATATTTTTTTTCTCTCCTCACCACCACTCAAACTCTGGTTTATCTTCTTTTTTCTCTCTCTCCTCAGGGTTACAAACTCTAAGTGGCTTTATATTTTATTTTTGTCTCTACTCGTGACTTCTCTAATGGAGGCGATTGTCAGAAATGCGACCACTCTAATGGCGGTTAATGTCTTGTTTCTCTCTCTCTTCACCATTACAAACTCGAAGTGGCTTTATATTTTTTTTTCTGTCTCTACTCGTGACTTCTGTGATGGCGGCGATTGTCGAAAATAATAGACCAGAGCTACTCATATTAATATTGAACTTTTGTTATAAAACAATACAAAACATAGAAATATGACCATAACACCTCCCATCTCAGATCTGAAAAGTGAAGGATGAAAATGAGAAGGAAGTTGTAGTAAGACTCTAAAAAAATCGATTGGCATGGACTAGAGGTGACCCCAAAGATGAGTGAGTACTGGAACACCATCAATCTCAGCAATTCAGCCATTGTGACCTTGTAAAAATAAATAAAATGTTTAGTTTTGAATTAGAAGGTATTTATAAAATACAAAATAGTTCAAATGTGTATTTACACTCCACCAACCCCGGGTGGAATTAAATTCACCACCTAACAAATGATTCATAGTATTCATATAATAAATATATAAATATTTTGGGTAAAAACAATATTATTTTGGATAAAAAAATAATAAACCTATTTTAAGTAAAAAATATCTAATATTATTTTGAGTAAAAAAAATATAATAGAAATATGTTTTTGAGTAAAAATATAAGATGTTTTAGTAGAACAAATTTAAAATTCATTTTGTTGGATACAACAAACTTAAATTTTTCTGTTAGTAGAACAAACTTAAAACAATCGGTTCATAAACAAACTTAAAATTATATGTTCATAGAACAAACTTAAAATCGCCGGTAGAACAACAAACTTAAAATGGCTCCTAAGTAGAACAACAAACTTAAAATCACCAATTCATAGAACAAACTTAAAATCTCATATTCTAACAACAAACTTAAACTCGCCAATTTGTAAAGCAACAAACTTAAAATCCACTATTAGTACAAGAAACTTAAATTTTCCTTATAACAAACTTAAAGCAGTCAGTTTATAAACAAACTTAAAATCTCATGTTGCGTACAATAAACTTAAAAATGCCCGTTCATAGAACAAACTTAAAATCTCCTGTTCTTAGAACAACAAACTTAAAATCTCATGTTTGTACAATAAACTTAAAATCGCATGTTCATAGAACAAACTTAAAATCGAACAACAAATTTTTAATGGAGGACGACTTTGATTGTGCCAATTTTGTTAGCACCAATTGCCCTCCTAGTCGCATGACCCTTTTTGTTGCTCCTAAGTAGCTGGTTCACAAGTCATCCCCTCCCAAATGTGTTTTTTATTTTTATTTTTGTTGTCTTTGTGTTCTATAATGTCATTATTCTCTGCTCTTACTTTTAAGGTGTTTGTCTTTTCTCCTTCTTCATGTTCTTCATGTTCTATTAAAAGAAAGTGTTGTTAGTGTGTTACTTTTCTCTATTTTATGTTGTGATCAAGAGATTATGAATTAAATTAGCATGTTGGAGTTATTCTATTGGAAAAAAGAATTAAAAAAAATTATAACCTTGGAAATAATCGTGACCAAATGATTAATACAACTTAAATAGATCATAACAACAGAGTGCAAAGCAGATTTGAACATCAATGCACCTTTTGAAATTAAACATCAATGCACCTTTTGAAATTAACCAACTGACTTCATTAAGAAAAATGAGAATTTTGAAATTATTTGAGGATGCATTTTGTATTGCACTCATAACAATCTTTTAGGAGATAAGAATATTATCTTTGAATACGATAAGCTGCGTTTCATGAAATACAGAACAATATTAAGTTGTGTGAAGATGAAATTGAAACTTTTGAAATCTAAATATTCCATAAAATAAAATAGGTGAATTTAATTACCTAATTTTTTCTAAGGGATGCCTAAAGTATTAGATAGGTTTTAATATGGTTCTAGTTCAAGTCCCTTAATATTATGGGTTAGAATAGCTCAAGAATTAACTTAGTTGTGTATAGTGAAACTTATTTTGTTAACAAATGGTCAGGATGATTGAGTGGTCTAAGGTGCCAGACTCAAGTTCTACTCTTCATGAAAGGGTGTTAGTTCATCCATTATTTTATTATGTTCCAGGAGAAGGGATGGGCTGTTGCTGGCAAACAAAGGAAAAGGGATGGGGCTGTTGTTGGCAAACAAAAGAGGAAGGGATGATGGGGGAAGGGATGGGGTTGTTCTGGCAAACAAAGGAAAAGGGATAGGGTTGTTGTTGCTGGCAAACAAAGGAGGAAGGGATGAGAGGAAGGGATGAGGTTGTTGCTGCTGGCAAACAAATGAAAAGGGACGAGGAAGGGACGGGGTTATTGTTGTTGGCAAATAAAGGAAAAAGGATGGGGCTGTTGGTGGCAAGAAAAGGGATTGGGGCGATTGCTGGCAAACAAAGGAAAAGGGATGGGGCTATTGCAGGCAAGAAAAAGGATGAGGCTGTTGCTAGCAAACAAATGGAATTCTAAAACCAAGAAAAGGAATTGGGGCGGTTGTTGGCAAGAAAAGAGATGAGGTTGTTGCTGGCAAACAAATGGAATTTCTGAACCAAGGGATTGGGCAAACAAGGGTGGAATTCTAGAACCAAAAAAAGGGACAGGGCAAACAAGGGGCTGTTGCTGGCAAACAAATGGAATTCCAGAACCAAGAAAAGGGAAAGGATGGGGCTGTTCTGGCAAACAAATTGAATTACAGAACCAAGAAAATGGATGGGATAAACAAGGGTGCAATTCAAGAACCAAGAAAAGGGAAGGGATGGGGTTATTGCTGGCAAACAAATGGAATTCTAGAACCAAGAAAAGGGATGGGACAAACAAAGGAAAAAGAAGGGTAATTCCAAAAAACAAAGGAAAAAGAAGGTAATTCCAGAACCAAGAAAAGGGATGGGGTAAACAAAGGAAAAGAGATGGTAATTTCCGAACCAAGAGAAGAGATGAGGCTGACAAACAAATGGAATTCCAAAACTAAGAAAAGGGATGGGGCTATTGCTATAAACAAAGGAAAAGAGATAGGTAGGGATGGGGCTATTGCTATCAAACAAAGGAAAAGGGATAGACTATTGCTAGTAAACAAATGGAAAAGGGAGGGTAATTCCAGAACCATGGGACTGTTGCTGGCAAAGCTGGCAAACAAATGAAAATGGGATGGTAGTTCTAGATGGCAAACAAATGAAAAAGAGATGGTTGGAAAAGGGTAATTCCAGAACCATGGGGCTATTGCTCGCAAACAAATGAAAAAGGGAGGGGGCAAAAAAGGGATAGGGCTGTTGGCAAACAAATGAAAAAGAGATGGTAATTCCACAACCAAGAAGAGGGATGAGGTTGTTGCTGGCCAACAAACAAAAGAGATGTAAAAGAAAAGTTTAAATGGATGAGGGTAATTCCAGAACTAACACATTCGAGAACTAACCAAGAAAATGAATAGTAATTTCAGGGCATGGTAAAGGAATAGTAATTTCAGAGATGAGATGTTAATTACAGAACCAACAAAGAAAATGGATGAGATAAGTAATTCCAGAACCAACAAAGAAAATATTGAAATTGAAATCACTCTGATACCAATTTGTCAAAAGTTTAAAGGGGTGTCGAAAGGGAGAGGGACAAGGAAACAAAGAAGTGAAAAGTTATTACACAATAACTCACATAATAAATTGTTTTATGTTTCTTTCTTCTCCCTTGTTCTTTCTTCTCCCTGCACATTTTCATTACACAATAACTCAGATAATAAATTGTTTTATGCTTCTTTCTTCTCCCTGCACATTTTCATTTTCTCCCTGCACATTTTCTTTCTTCTCCTTGCACATTTTCTGTCGAAAGGGAGAGGGACAAGGAAACAAATAAGTCAAAAGTTATTACACAATAACTCAGATAATAAATTATTTTATGCTTCTTTCTTTTCCCTTATTCTTTGCACATTTTCAAAAGATACATGGAATCACTCTGATACCAATTTGTCAAAAGTTTAAAGGGGTGTCGAAATGCAGGGGACAAGGAAACAAAGAAGTCAAAAGTTATTACACAATAACTCAGATAATAAATTGTTTTATGCTTCTTTCTTCTCCCTGCACATTTTCATTTTTCTTCCAGCACATTTTCATTCTTCTCCCTTGTTTTTTCTTCTCCCGGCACATTTTCTTTCTTCTCCATGCACATTTTCATTCTTCTCCCTTCACATTTTCATTTTCTCCCTTGTTCTTTCTTTTCCCTACACATTTTCATTTTCTCCCTGTACATGCTTTAATTCTTTCTTCTCACTATACATGTTTTAATTCTTTCTTCTCCTTGCACATTTTCAAAAGTTTCATTCTTCTCCCTGCACATGTTCATTCTTCTCTCTTGTTCTTTCTTCTCCTTGCACATTTTCAAAAGTTTCATTCTTCTCCCTGCACATGTTCATTCTTCTCTTTTGTTCTTTCTTCTCCCTGCACATTTTCATTCTTCTCTTTCTTCTCCCTTGTTCTTTCCCTATACATTTTCATTCTTCTCCCTGCACATTTTCATTCTTCTCCCTGTACATGCTTTAATTCTTTCTTCTCCTTGCACATTTTCAAAAGTTTCATTCTTCTCCCTGCACATGTTCATTCTTCTCTCTTGTTCTTTCTTCTCCTGCACATTTTCATTCTTCTCCCTGCACATTTTCATTCTTCTTTCTCCCTTGGTTTTTCTTCTCCCTGCATATTTTCATTCTTCTCTTTCTTCTCCCTACACATTTTCTTTCTTCTCCCTGTACATTTTCTTTCTTCTCCTTGTACATTTTCATTCTTCTCCTTGCACATTTTCAAAAGTTTCATTCTTCTCCCTGCACATTTTCAAAAGATACATGGAGGCTTTAATTCTTTCTTCTCCCTGCATATTTTCAAAAGTTTCATTATTCTCCCTGCACATTTTCATTTTCTCTCTGCACATTTTCATTCTTCTTTCTCCCTTGTTCTTTTTCTCCCTGCATATTTTCATTCTTCTCTTTCTTCTCCCTACACATTTTCTTTCTTTCTTCTCCCTACACATTTTCTTTCTTCTCCCGGTACATTTTCATTCTTTTCCTTGCACATTTTCAAAAGTTTCATTCTCTGTACATTTTCATTTTTCTCCTTGCACATTTTCAAAAGTTTCATTCTTCTCCCTGTACATTTTCATTATTCTCCTTGCACATTTTCAAAAGTTCTCCTTGCACATTTTCAAAAGTTTCATTCTTCTCCCTGTACATTTTCATTCTTCTCATTGCACATTTTCAAAAGTTTCATTCTTCTCCCTTGTTCTTTCTTCTCCCTGCACATTTTCAAAAGATACATGGAGGCTTTAATTCTTTTTTCTCCTTGCACATTTTCAAAAGTTTCATTCTTCTTCCTGCAAATTTTCTTTCTTCTTCTCCCTGCACATTTTCATTTTTTTCCCTGCACATTTTCATTCTTTTCCCTGCACATTTTCTGCACATTTTCATTATTTTCCCTGCACATTTTCTGCACATTTTCATTATTTTCCCTGCACATTTTCATTCTTCTTCCTATACATTTTCATTCTACTTCCTGTACATTTTCATTCTTCTCCCTGCACATTTTCAAAAGATACATGGAGGCTTTAATTCTAGAACCGAGATGGAGGCTTTAATTCCAGAATGGAGATGGAGGCCTTAATTCCAGAACCGAGATGGAGGCTTTAATTCCAGAACCGAGATGGTAATTCCAGAATCAACAAAGAGAAGGGAGAACCAACAAAGAAAATATTGAAATTGAAATCACTATGATACCAACTCTGATACCAACCACAAAATAAAACGATTGCTCTAAATCTAACTCGGATAACTCTCACAAAACTGGGTGTTGAAAGGGGAGAGGGACAAGGAAACAAGGAAGTTGTCAAAAGTTATTACAACTCAAATAATAAATTGTTTTATGCTTTTCTTCTCTCCCTTGTTCTTTTTTCTCCCTGCACATTTTCAAAACACATTTCCAAAAGATACATGTTTCTTCTTTGTTCTTTTTTCTCCCGCACATTTTCCAAAAGATACATGGAGGCCCTTTTATAGTTTTCTTCTAAGGCTAAATTTAGCCCTAACTTCCATCACTTTTCTCTCTCCTATGAACCCTTTTCCTTCTCAAGTTTCATGCCCTCACTTTCTCCCTCCACAAGCCCTTTCCCGTCTCAAATTTTAGAGTGGTATTTTTGACCAAATAAATAAAAAAAAATCATAATAAAATGATGTAATTCCAAAAAAAAAAAAAAGTGTTATGGGGTTGATAATTCCATTACAGAACCAACACGGATGGTAATTCTAGAACCAATAAAGAAAAGGATGGTAATTCCATTCCAGAACAAACAAAGAAAAGGGGTTGGGGTAATTCTAGAACCATCAAAGAAAATGGGGAACCAACAAAAAAAGATGGTAATTCTGTTAAATAGAAGCTATGTTTCCTTAGATTTCGTTGGTTGTTTTTACTTTTTCAAAAATCTGGATTAAGAGCGTGGCATTTTGGCAACTTTGGGCCAAAGTTTTTGCCCATGTTTTCCATTCTAAGGATTAGGGTTTGTTATTTAAACTATTCAACCAAGGAAATCAAATCATAAGTCTACAGCAAATCTCAAATCTCTCCCCTTTTACTTTCCGTTATTTTTCCTTCCAAGAAATTTTCCTTCGGCCAGTTTTTACGTCGACACTTTACTCCCAATTGCGAGAGTCAACAAGTGGTATCAGAGCCCGGTTGAAGCCATTGGTGGTATATTATTATGGAGGAGCCAACTTAATCAACATTCAAATTGAATAGCTCAAGTGGTTAGAGCGTCAACTTAACAACACACAGGTCTCAGGGTTCGAGTAGAAGAAAATGCAAAGTATGAAAATACACACATCATCGTGTGGGGGTCCATTTCGGGCAGGCTCACTCACTCTTCCACGCCACCATTGTGTGAGTGATGACGGGCGTTGGGTTGTCGTTGAGCGAGTGATTAGGGAGACGACGACTACCATTGTTCTGAAATTTGCTTGTTGAGATCGAAGGGCAAGGTGTCACAATCGCACTTTTTAATGGCAGCGGACTTGCGTCGCCTACGGCCAAGCGACGTAGGCAGAGAGAGTTTTTTTAAAGAGACGTTATATAAGCAAGCAAGAGAGAGTATATAACCTTGGTAGGAAATTTGCTTGTTGAGATCGAAGGGCAAGGTGTCACAATCGCACTTTTTAATGGCAGCGGACTTGCGTCGCCTACGGCCAAGCGACGTAGGCAGAGAGAGTTTTTTTAAAGAGACGTTATATAAGCAAGCAAGAGAGAGTATATAACCTTGGTAGGGAGAAGTTGACAACTAGTCGTATCCCCCTATAGTATCCGTACATTCTGAGGCATAAGGGGTTGGGCTTGTCATGGGCATGCGGCCATGGGAAACACGCCTTGGACGAGCATGACTGTGACATCCTCTCCCACCTAATTGGTTGACGTCCCTGTCAACCGACTACTAAAGAACCTGGCGATGTGGGTGGCGGCGGAGTCCAACCTAGCGATGTGGGTGGCGGCGGAGTCCAACCTGGCGATGTGGGTGGCGGCGGAGTCCAAATCTTCGATGCGTTCCCAGCTGGTTTCCTCCGTAGGGAGATTCTTCCATTTGACAAGGAATTCACGAATCGTCCGTACGGGTCTTCCTATCTTCCTAACCCTGTCTGCTAGGATCTCCTCTATTTCTTTGTTGTCTCTTTGTTTTAGATCGATGCTCGGTCTTGTGATTACATTTCGCTGGTCGTCGTCTGGGTCAGGGTGATAAGGCTTCAAGTTGCTCACATGAATTACTGGGTGGATTTTCATCCATGTGTGTAGTGCAACTTTGTAGGAGGTAGCCCCGATATTTTTGAGGACTTCAACCGGGCCTTCATATTTTCAACTAGTCGCTGGTCCTTTCGGTTGAAAAATCTGATCTGTTCTAGTCTCAACTTGATGAGAACTTGATCTCCTGCTCGGAATTGAAGGGGGTGACGCTTCTTGTCCGCCCACTTCTTCATATGCTTGGAAGCTTTCTCTAAATATGTCTGGGCTATATCTGTTGTCTGCTTCCATTCGCTTGTAAAGTTTTGAGCTTGAGAATTTTTTCCTGCATAAGAATGATCAATAATATGTAGTAAGATCGGTTGTCGTCCACTTACAATTTCGAAGGGGCTCTTCCCCGTAGACGAGCTCGTTTGACAATTGAAACAGAATTGGGCCACATCTAGCAGTTGTATCCAGTTCTTCTGGTGAGCGTCGATGAAGTGACGTAAGTATTCTTTGAGTAAGCAGTTGAACCGTTCCGTCTGTCCATCGGTTTGGGGATGGTAGCTCGAAGAGATGTTTAAAGTCATTCCCAAGAAGGCGAATAGTTCGGTCCAAAATGTGCCAATGAACCTACCATCCCTATCACTGATGATGCTCGACGGAATTCCCCATAACTTGACAACGTGTTTGAAAAATAATTGGGCTGTTAGTTCAGCCGAGCATAATTTGGGAGTGGGAACGAACGTCGCATATTTCGAGAACCGATCTACGATAATGAAGATGGCGTCATATTCTCCAACTTTTGGGAGGTGTGTTATGAAGTCCAGAGACACACTTTCCCAAGGTATTGTTGGCACAGGTAGAGGTTCCAAGAGTCCCGATACTTTGGCTTTCTCAACTTTGTCATGTTGGTAGAGAGGCACGTCATGGTGTATTGCATGATATCGTCCCGTATATTCGGCAAGAAGTACCCCTTTTTTATTAGAGCATATGTTCTTTGCCACCCAAGGTGTCCTGCCCATAAGATATCATGACATTCCTGAATGAGCTTCTTCCTCAGTTCTCCAGTTCTTGGGACGTATAACATGTTTCCTTTAGTCATTAGAAGGTCTCCCTCAACCCAAAGCTGTCGTGTCTTCCTAGCTTTAGCTAGTTCGATGATGGCTTTGGCCGATGGGTCTTTGTGTAAATGTTCTTTGATGATGTCGCGCATCGATCCATCGATCTTACTTCAATGGATATGGGCTAACATGCACAGGGACGCATGTTTGCCCTTCCGACTCAGTGCATCGGCTGCTTGATTACTCTTCCCTGCCTTGTGTTCAAATTTGAAGTCGAATTCTGCCAACGACTCTTGCCACCGGGCTTGTTTTGCCGTCAATTTTGGTTGATCAAAGAAGTGACAGATGGCGTTGTTATCAGTCTTCACTATGAACTGTGATCCCAAGCGATACTGTCTTCAGACTCGTAGGCAATGGACTACAGCCAACATTTCTTTTTCGGAGATAGTGTATCTCTGTTCGGCATCATTGAGCTTTCGACTTTCATAAGCGATGCGGTGGCCTTCTTGAATAAGATCATCGCCTAGGGCACAGTCGGAAGCATCTGTTTCTATTTCAAATGGCTTTGTAACATCTACTAACCCGAGGACAGGACCCCTCGTCATGGTTGCCTTCAGATCTTCAAAGGTCATTTGACATTTATTTGACCACGACCAAGGGTGGTCTTTCATCAAGAGCTCCGTTAAGGGGGCAGCTCGTCGTGAAAACCCTTCGACGAACCGCCTATAGGGACTTTCCACTCTTGGATAGCTGTTATCTTATCGCTATCCATCCCAATCTGTCCACAACTGATGACATGTCCGAGGAAGTTGATGCATGTCTGTGCGAAGGCACATTTTTCTTTCTTGACGTACAACTGATTCTGCCGCAGCTTGTCAAATACCAGCTTCAAGTGTACCTTGTTTTCCTCCAGGGTTGTGTTGTATACGACTATGTCATCGAGGTATACTATGATGAACTAATCCAAGTATTCGTAGAAAACCTGGTTCATTAACGTGCAAAACATAGCTGGGGCGTTTGTCAAGCCAAAGGGCATCACCAGGAACTCGAAGGCCCCATATCTTGTCACGCACATCATCTTGGACTCGTCCCCCTCGGTAATACGTACTTGGTAGTACCCCGATCGTAAGTCCAACTTCGTAAAGTATTTGGCCCCATGAAGTTGGTCGAACAAGTCGGATATTATCGGCAGTGGGTACTTGTTGCGTACCGTCACCTTGTTTAAGGCTCTATAATCTATGCACAGGCGCAACGTCCCATCCTTCTTTTTCTGAAATAGTACGGGGGCTTCGTAAGGTGCTTTTGCCGGGCGGATGAATCCTGCCGTCAACAACTCATCTAGTTGTTTCCTCAATTCGGCTAGCTCAGGGGGAGCCATCCGGTATGCGTTCTTCGCTGGGGGTTTAACCCCGGGAAGGAGTTCAATTTCGTGATCAAGGCCTTGACGGGTGGTAATGTTTGGGGTAGGCTCTCTAGCATTATGTTAGCGTAACTGTTTAGTACCTCCTTGATTTCGTTTGGGATAGTTTCCTCGGTAGTCACTTCTTCCATCAGTGGTATAGCCATAAATGTAGGTTCCTCTCGTGCGAGCTCTCTTTTCAATTGTATGGCCGAGATCATTCTGAGATTACCTGGCTGCTTGATGCTTGCAGGTATTACTGTGGGATTGCAGTCGGTGATCACCAAGCATTTCGCCAGTGGCATTGGGATAACTTTGTGTTCTAAGAGGAACTCCATCCCAAGTACCACGTCAAAGTCGTCCATTCAAACTACGACAAGGTCCAGCTCTCCTGTCCAAGTCCCTAATTTGAAGGGGACTCTTTTGGAAACTCCTACAATAGGCAAGGCCTCGGAGTTGATAGCTTTCATTTTTCCAGGGTCCTTTCCTATGGTGAGTCCCAACCTTCGGGCTTCTTGATCGGCGATGAAGTTGTGAGTCCCTCCTGAGTCTATCAAAGTGCTCTTGCTCAGTCGAGAGTTTATTGTCGCATCTACAAACATGAGCCCTTTCTCTATTATCTCTTTCGGTTCGACCTTCCGTTGAAGGGCTGACAGGAATTTGAGCGCGCCCATTCGGGGGTTGTCTTGATCTTCCTTCTTATCTAGCATAGTCTCAACTCTTGTGTCGTTGCTCTCTAGGATGGACACTTGGAGTGTAGTGAGAGAGGCCCGAGGAGGACAGTAGGACACTTTGTGGGGGCCTTTACACAATATGCATTGTATAGGTATGGTCGGGTGGTTCCTTTGAGGGTAAGGTCCTCAAGATGTCCCCGCTTGGTTGTTTTGAGGAGGTCTATCTGTCCACCCGCTTGGTCTATCGTTACCTCCGTTTGGCCTGTTGGGGCTTCCATTTGGGTGACATAGTGGTTTATATGTTTTGCCCCCAGTGTTTAAGGCCTGTGTTGTTTTTCTTTGGTAACTCGCCTCGTTCCCATAGTCTAGGAGTCTCTCGGTGCTAGCAATTGCGGTAGCTAGGTCTTGGACCTTTTTCTTGTGTATTTTTGTTTTGGCCCACGGTTGTAACCCATTTATAAAGAAGAACACCTTGTCCTTCTCTAATGTGCCCCTAATATCTAGCATCAGGGTCGAAAATTGTCTGACATAGTTTCTTATGCTTCCAGTTTGCTTTAGGGGGCTATTAGTTTTTCCATTGCTAGATGGTTTACGTTTTCAGGGAGGAATTGGTCCCTCAACTCTCTCTTGAGGTCTTCCCACAAGTCTATGGTGTACAATCCATTCTCGATGTCTTGTACCTTCAAACGACACCAAAGTTTGGCGTCGTCTATGAGATACATCGAGGCTACTGTCACCTTCATGTCGTCGGTACAAGTCGGTGTGGCTTTGAAGTACTGTTCGACATCAAAGATGAGGTTCTCCAACTCTTTGGCATCCCGGTTCCCTTTGAAAGGTCTAGATTCGAGAAACTTCAGTTTGTTGGATCCTGTATTAGTTTGCCCAGCCGAGACGTTCTCCACGGCTTTCATGGTCACCTCGATTCGGGTGCTCATGGCGGACAATTTTCTTGCATGTCATGGATCGTTGTTCTGAATTCGTCAGCTAATCCATTGAACAAACTAATCATTGTATTTTTTATCAGGTCGAACTCTTTGCCACGTCCCTTCTTGTGTGCGACAGAGCTATCGGGGCTACCAAACGGTCTTAGGCTGCTCGTAGGAGCAACCTTTTCTTCGAGTGAGGTCACTCGAAACATCAGTTCTGCGATTGACAACCCATTTAGGTGGTTACCCATTGCGTCGATCTCTACGACTTTTCCACTCAATTCTTTCACCCGTGCTTCCAAGAAGCGGATGGTGTCAGGGACTTCTTTGAGGAACAACATTTCCTCCTCTATTAAGGTAAGCCGGTCGGCTTGTGCTTTGGGTGTCAACTTTTTCGTCGACATGTTCTCGATCTTTGCTATTTCACGGAGCTTACAAAGCTCTGATACCACTTGTCACAATCGCACTTTTAATGGCAGCGGACTTTCGATTGTGCGACACTCACTTTCCAATGACAAGTAAGATAAGCCAATTCGTTCTTGCGTCGCTACGGCCAAGCGACGTATGCTCGAGCCTCTGGCCTCAGTTTTAAGAGAAGGTTTTAGAAAGCGAGGGCAGAGCGAGATTTTCGAAAGAGAGATTTTTGAAAGAGACGTTATATAAGCAAGCAAGAGAGAAATAACAACGGCTTACAGTATATAACCTTGGGTAGGGAGAAGTTGACAACTAGTCGTATCCCCCTATAGTACATTCTGAGGCATTTCATGTTTGATAGGCCTAGACATGATATTTCTGAAACGTCATACTTTCTAGAAATATAAAAGTAAAACACTAGAATATGAAAAGACATAAGGGGTTGGGCTTGTCATGGGCATGCGGGCATGGGCAACACGCCTTGGACACGCGGTACCATCCTATTCATCAGCAAGGGAGGCGAAGCACCGCAAGCTGACCGACGTCTACTTCATCCTGAGGCTCAAGGCTAACCTTGTGAGCCTGGGTCAACTCGATCAGGCCGGCTGCTCACGCAAGTTCGGCGCACGTCAAACCGTCTTTACATCTTGGAATTGGAGATAGAGCAACCTGTCAGCCTCTCGGCCAAGACCGAAGAGGTATCTTGGAGGTGGAGGTGGAGGTAATCGATGATGGCGTAACTGCTCCTCTAGTGAACGTCAAACCCGAGGAAGAGCTCCAGCGTAGCAAAGGCACCAGCTGGGGAGCCAATTCAACTGAAGGAGGAGCGAGTGTTCGCTAAGTTCGGCGAGAGGGACGAGCAACATGAGCACCGACGATGGGTCTAAGACATAGGGGCAACAAACCATATGACTAGAGGGCTAGATCTACATTCTCCGAGCTCGACTCGGGAATTTGTGGGACGGTGAAATTCAGCGCGGCTCTGTCGTTGAGATCGAAGGGCGCGACACCATCTTGTTCATCAGCAAGGGAGGCGAGCACCGCAAGCTGACCGACGTCTACTTCATCTCGAGGCTCAAAGCTAACCTTGTGAGCCTAGGTCAACTCGATGAGGCCGACTGCTTCATTTCCATCAACGACGTCTGCTCACACAAGTTTGGCGCATATCAAACCGTCTTTACATCTTGGAATTGGAGATAGAGCAACCTGTCAGCCTCTCGGCCAAGACCGAAGAGGTATCTTGGAGGTGGCACGCAAGGTATGGGCACTTAAACTTTCTTGGTACGGGCACTTAAACTTTTTTTCTCTAGAAAAACTACAGAAGGAGGAGATGGTGCATGGTTTGCCGGCAATCAAAGGCGTGAACAAGCCGTGCGACGAGTGCCTCATCGGCAAACAGAGGTGCACCCCCTTTCCATCTCGGACATCCTACCGCGCCGATGAGTCATTGGAGCTTGTACACAGCGATATCTGTGGGCCCATCAAGCCGGCGACCCTAGGCGGTAAGACCTTCATCCTCCTGTTGGTCGATGACAAAAGCCGCTTCATGTGGCTGATTCTGCTGCAAGCGAAAAGTGAGGCAGCAAAGGCGGTTAAGCGCACTCAAGCGCGAGCGGAGGCCGAATGCGGGAAGAAGATGCGAGTGTTGCGCATAGACTGAGGTGGAGAATTTACCTCAACAAGTTTCGATAAGTACTGTGATGAGTTCAGTATACAACGGCAACTAACGACGTCCTACTCCCCCCAGCAGAACGGAGTGGTGGAAAGCCAAAATCAGACCATCGTCAGGACAGCAAGGTCTTTGATGATGACGGCCGGGATGCCTGGGAAATTTTGGGGAGAGGCGGTAATGATGGCCGTCTATCTCCTCAATCGGTCACCAACCCGACACCTCGACGGGAAGACGTCATATGAGGCTTGGTACAACAAAAAGCTAGCAGTACATCATTTTCGAGTGTTTGACTGCGTCGCATACATGAAGGTAGCGCGTCCCCACCTCGCCAAGCTCGATCCTAGGGGCCTGAAGGTCGTCTTCATCGGCTATGAACCCAGGAGCAAGGCATACAGACTCTATGATCCTGCAGGGGGGCAAGCTCACGTGTCTCGCGACGTCATCTTCGACGAAAGCAACTTCTGGCAATAGAATGATGTGATCGAAGTAGACTAGAACCCAAATCAATTCACGGTAGAGTACCTCATCACCGAGCCAAGAGAAGGAGGAGCGCAGCATCGAGAACTGTCACCAACATCAGCAGCTGCAACTCCTAAACCAGTGGAGTTTGCAACACCACGGACTGCGGATTCGACGCTGGATGTCGATCACGATGATGATCTGGTGGCCAGGTATCGGAGGATGGACGACCTAGTGGGAGGAGGTGAACCACCTGGACTGGCGACGCGCGAGCTCGAAGAAGTGACCGAACTGCATGCTATCGCGCAAATGAACCGAACACCTTCGCCAAAGCAGAAAGGAACCCATGCTGTTTGAAGGCAATGTAGGAGGAGATGACATCCATCACCGAGAACCAGACGTGGAGTCTGGAAGATATGCCGCCGGGACACCGAGTCATAGGGCTCAAATGGGTCTTCAAACAGAAGCGCATCGAAAAGGGAGAAGTTGTGAAGCACAAGGCCCATCTGGTGGCGAAGGGCTACATCCAGAAGCAAGGAGTGGACTTCGAAGAGGTATTTGCGCCGGTGACAAGGTTAGAATTTGTCCGCCTTCTACTGGTAATCGCGACACATTGCTCTTGGGAGGTCCACCACATGGACGTGAAGTCCGCTTTCCTTAACGGAGAGCTGAAGGAGACCATCGACGTCCAACAACCACCTGGCTTCCTGGACAACAACAACCCGGGTAAGGTATTACGCCTGCACAAGGCACTTTACGGGCTTCGACAAGCACCACGAGCTTGGAACGCGAAGCTCGATAGTATCCTACTGTCACTGAAGTTCAAGTGTTGTGCCTCTGAGCATGGCATGTACACGCACGACCACGATGAGCAGCGACTGATTTTGGGAGTGTACGTCGATGACCTCATAATAACTGGAGGCGACATGGAAGTCCTCGGAAGGTTCAAGAGGGAGATGTCAAAGAACTTCAAGATGAGCGATCTCGGCATACTCAGCTACTACCTCGGCATCGAAGTGCAACAGAGTACTACCGGCATCACCATCTACCAAAATGCGTACGCGAAGAAGCTGCTGGACACAACTGGACTTGCAGACAGTAACCCTACAAGGATGCCGATGGAGGCTCGGCTCCAACTAAGGAAGGCTGGCACTACGACGACAGTCGACGCCACCAATTACCACAGCATTGTCGGGAGCCTGCACTATCTGGTAAACACACGCCCTGACCTTACTTACTCAGTTGGATATGTGAGTAGATTTATGGAAGCACCTCGGGAGGAGCATCTTGTGGCTGCCAAGTGCATCCTGCGTTATGTGGCTGGGGTGTGAGATACAGCGCAGCGTAGGAAAAGGAAAGACGAAGCTTGAGCTGGTCGGCTACAGTGATAGTGACATAGCCGATGACGTTGATGATCGTAAGAGCACCAGCGGGATGATCTACTTCCTCTCAGGCGGCGCGATCTGCTGGCAATCAACAAAACAAAAGGTAGTTGCTTTGTCTTCCTGCGAAGCAGAATACATCGCCGCTTCGATGGCGGCAACACAGGAGGTCTGGCTTGCGCGACTAATGGAAGAACTCATCGGAAGAGAAAGCGATCCACCAATGCTATACGTGGACAACAAAGCTACGATTTCCTTGATCAAAAATCCAGTTTTGCACGACCGGAGCAAACACATAGAAATCAGATTCCACCAATGCTATATGTGCAGATCGAGGGCTCATCAAGATTGATTTCATCCGAACAGAGGAACAGCTTGAAGACATTTTCACCAAGTCCCTAGTGCGGATAAAATTTGAGGCACTACGCTCAAAGATCGGAGTTCAAATAATAAGGTAGATATACCACAGCTTTTAGGAGGAGATTGTTAAATAAAAGCTATGATTTCCTTAGATTTCGTTAGTTGTTTTTACGTTTTCAAAAATCTGAATTAACGCTCTCGTTGAATGGAACAGCGTAATTTTTGCTGGCCATTTTGGCCAACTTTGTGCGCAAGTTTTTGCCCACTACTCTCCATTTTTAGGATTAGAGTTTGTTATTTAAAGTATTCAACGGAAGGAAATCAAATCATCATCGAGTTTTCAGCAAATCTCTCTCCTTTTACTTTCAATTATTTTTCCTTTGAAGAAATTTTCGAAGACCAGTTTTTTCGTCTACGCTTTCCTCCCAATTGCTAGAGTCAACAAATTCCAGAACCAACAAAGAAAAGGGAGAACCAACAAAGAAAAGGGAGAACCAACAAAGAAAAGGGATGGTAATTCCATTCGAGAACCAACCAAGAAAAGGGATGGTCATTCCATTCGAAAACCAACAAAGATGGAACCAACAAAGAAAATGGATGGGCGGCTAATTCGAGGACCAACAGAGAAAGGGGAGAACCAACAAAGAAAAGAGATGGTAATTCCATAACCAACAAAGATGGAACCAACAAAGAAAAGGGATGGTAATTCCATTCCAGAACCAACAAAGATAGAACCAACAAAGAAAAATGATGGTAATTTCAGAACCATCTTTACCTTATGGGGGCTGTTGCTGGCAACCAAAGAAAATGGATGGTAATTCCATAACCATCCTTACCCTGCTGTTATGGGGCTGTTGCGGGCAACGAAAGAAAAGGGACGGTAATTCCATAACCATCTTTACCTTGCTAATTCCAATGGGGGCTGTTGCTGGCAACCAAAGAGAAGGGATGTAATTCCATAACCATCTTTACCATGCTAATTCCAAAACCATCTTTACTTGCTGTCATGGGGCTGCATCTTTACTTGCTGTCATGGGGCTGCTGGCCACCAAAGAAAAGGGAGGGTAATTCCATAACCATCTCTACCCTGCTTATTCGAGTGGGGTTGTTGTTGGCAACCAAAGAAAAGGATGGTAATTCCATAACCATCTTTACCTTGTTAATTCTAGAACAATGTTTATCAATTGTTTTGGGGCTGTTGTTGGCCACCAAAGAAAAGGATTTTAGTTTTTTTTATATTTATATTATTTTAGAGCTAATATCGTAATACATTTTTCTTTTTATTATTTTGTTTCGTTATATTTTTTTAAAAAAATTAATATATTTTAAGTTTCTTTTCTAGTATATATATTTATATACTAGAAAAGAAACTTAAAATATGTTAATTTTTATAAGCTATGGGTTAAAATGGTTAAAGGAAATGGGTAATTTAATGGCAAAACGATAAGGATAATTTAATTTAAGAAGTAAATTTAATAAATAACAAAGAAATAGGAGAAATGGAAGGGAAATTTAACTCAATAATTTGAGGGGAAAGGAAGAAACTAAAAGTAATAAATATTATAAAATAAACTAAATAAAATAATAAAAAAGTACTATGATATTAACTCTAAAATAATATAAAAAATTAAAAAAAATATATATATTAAAAGAAATTATTGTTAGTGTATTAAATTAACTCTACCTACGATATAAATTAACTTCACTTACTTACGACATTAATTTTTTTATATAAACTTAAAAAGAAATTTAAAATATATTAAAAAATTAGAGTGTATTAAATTGACTCTACCTACCTATACATAAATTAACTCTTCACCTCTACTTGGACTATTGTTATACTTAAAAAGAAATTTAAAATATATTTAAAAAATTAAATAAAAAAATTATAAAAAAATTATATTATAAAAGAAACTAAAGAAAATAATGTATTGGTATATTATTTTTTTTTTAATATACTCAAAAAGAAATTTAAAATTTATTTAAAAAATATAATAAAAAAGAAACTAAAAATAATAAAATATTATAAAGAAAAAAACTAAACAAAATAATAGTAATAATAATAATAAAAGTATAAGAAATACTATATATATAGAGAGGTATGATTGAAATAGAAAATTTAAATTAAAAAGTTATAAATAAATTTAATATAGTTTACTTATCCAACTTTCAATGTCACCTACCTATCTATCTATATTAATTATTATAATAAAAACATACAAAAAAAATTTTATTTAAAATCTTTCTTACTTGGATGATAATAAATATTAAAACTAATTCATCATAAATTTATATCAATTTATATTAATTCATCAAAATTAAAAAAAAAATTAAAAAAAACAAAAGAACTTAAACCTTCATTAAGAATTAGAAACTTTCTCTTATATAATTTATTTCTTTTTAAATTTGTCTAACTTACAAAGTATTATATCATATAAATTTATGGACGAACATTTGTATTTATTAAAAGTGACTAACTCAATTAAAAAAAAAAACTATTTTAGTCTTTTATATGCCGCACACGCGTATTTTAGTCTATTTTAGTCTTTTGAATGTTCATGCAAATTTGACATTACCAAATTTTGACACTCAACATTCCACTCAAATGTGTGATTACAGGGCAAACATGAAAGTTTGGTTAAACCATATATGGACACTCAATATCCACTAACTCAAACATCGATTTTTCCATTAAGTGGAGTCAACATATTGATTATGAATCCTTATTCATAATTAAATTCTTATTTAAATATCTCAAATTCTCTCATTTTGTTTAATTCGTAATTAAATCAAAATGCGGTTAAATATATTGTATATATTGAGCGCATATTTCCTAACTTGAGTTCGAACACTTCAATCTCACTCGTCACACTGTTCTAAGGTTTAGTCCGATATTAGCTAGCAAGGGGACCCAATGGACCTACAGATCATGGGCTCCAACGATCCGAGATTAAACGGCTAAATTCATTAATCTTTTAACCAACATTCGTTAACTACTAGAACACTCCACTATAGCCTAATAGTTGCACTCCCCTCACTATAGATATATTTCTATCCATTTTATATAACCATGATTAGTAAGTCGATCCTTCACCGATTGTTCGTAACTAGAGCTGGGTCAATTTACCATTTTTACCCCTAAAGTTTTTTCTTGTTCCTTAAGTCCCATTGATCCTCTAATGAACAATTGTTTTGTGGTCCAACCACCAAAAGACCTGGAGTCAGTACTTAAGGGAACAACCTCTCTACTATCCCTAAAAGCGGGTAGGAGTGAATTCTATCTTGCACCCCATGTCCCCAGCTATTAACCCAGTCTTACCCTTGAAATGGGAGGTTATTGAGTCGGCGAACTCGGGCCACTTTCACCCATGTAAATCTAAGGATAATTCTGAATAAACAAGACTTCATAGTTAGCTCAGGATTAAGGTCGAGTTACCTAGATCATCGAGTAAAAAAATCAGTCTCAATAGTGAACGACATTATAAAGTGAGAGTGATTTTCTTCATGGTTCGATCTTATACAATACTCATTGCATAGGACACCCCCACTGACATGTCTCCACATGTACAATTTAGTGATCACATTGTTTATATCATATACAAAAGTGGGCCGCATCCATAGTGTCCCCAAGATAAGGTACTCAGCCTTATCCCTGTACTGTAGATCATTTTGCCTATATACTTGAACTTGATTACTCTTATGTCTTTACATATAGTTCAAGTAATCATACTATAGCCAGAGTATTCTTAGTTTAATAGATTTAGATTAATGATCGTAAAATTCACTTTATTCAATAACGATCTTTACTGAATAAACATCAATAATAACTTTATTGAAAATAAAATATGTTTTTGTTTACAAACTATGAGTTTTAGGACATAAAACGTAACAGATTGGTAACCGTTATTGTAGGCAAAATCTTTCAAAGGCAAATGTTCGTCCCAGCACCCAGAGAAATCTATGACACAGGCTCGCATAATATATTCTAACATCAGATTTAGCCTTTTGGTCTGTCCGTCTGTTTGAGGGTGGAATGTTGTACTGAATCTCAACTGGGTTCCTAGTGCTTTTGGAGACTTTTACAAAACTAGAGGTGAACCTGGTGCCCCAGTCTGAGACTATGGACACTGGTACTCTGTGTAGGCGTACTATCTCCCTGATATATAACTGAGCCCACCGATCCACTCGATATGTGGACTTTCCTGGAATGAAGTGATCTGTCTTGCTTAGTCAATCTACAACCACCCAGATTACATTATATCCCTGCTTAGTCTTGGGCAACCCTGAGATGAAGTCCATACAAATTGCTTCCCATTTCCATTGAGGAACATTCAAGGGCTATAGCAATCCTGCTGGACGTTGTCTCGGGGCCTTTACCTGCTAGCAGGTTAAACTTCAACTTATGAAATCTGCTATTACGAAATCAACTTACATCCTTTCAAATCCTCATACATCTTAGTACTTCCAGGTGAAACGTATAAGAGATGTATCATGGGCTTCGGTCATAATATCCTTTAGGATTCTCTCGTCTCGAGGAACGCACAGGCGATCTTGCCACCGCAGGCCCCCATATGAGGAGATAGAATACCCAGTTGGTCTCTTCGCTTCTTTCTGACTCCACACTTTGTTGAGGTGTTCATCAAACCTCTGGGCATCAATGACTTGTTTTCTTAGGGTGGGTTGCATGGTCATCTGTTCTACTTGAGCGGAGCCACCTTTAACCACAACATCTATCCCAGCGATCTTTATCTCATCTTGTAATTTCTCTTGCTTGGTGATCATCGCAGAAGTATGAATGACATTCCTGCTCAATGCATTAGCTACAACATTGGCTTTGCCTGGATGGTACAGGATCTCTATATCATAATCCTTTACCAATTTCAATCATCGTCTCTGTCTCATATTGAGCTCTTTCTGCGTGAACAAGTACTTGAGACTCTTGTGATCGGTGAAGACTTGAACTTTGTCCCCATACAGGTAATGTCGCCACGTTTTCAAAGCAAATACTACTGCTGCTAACTCAAGGTCATGCATGAGATAGTTTCGTTCATATTTCTTCAATTGTCTAGAGGCATACGCTGTCACCTTACCCTTCTGCATGAGCACACACCCTAATCCTTTCCCTGATGTGTCACTGTACACCACGAGGTTGCCTGACCCATCTGGAACTTCAAACGAGATTATAACATCATTCCAATCATTCGCCACTAAGGAGCTACTAAATGTTGGAGAAGAAGTTGTTACTAACCACCTATGTTGATGATGGAAATTTGGTCATAAAAGAATTTTGGATTCTATAGCCGATGAATATGTTACATGAAATTAAGGCTTCCCATTGATATGAATCTCCATCCACTATGCTATTTAATAAAGGGTTGACATCACATACAATTTTCAAGAAATCTATGTTGCCATATGGAACCTCCAACAAAGTCAACACGGCTTTTGGGTAAGTTTCCATGACTTGAAGAAGAGAATAATATGGATGGGTGAGTCCCATCTATGGAGATTCCACAAGGACATGAACTTATGGATACATGAGAGTAAATATGCATCGATATGTTGCAACATTGAAGATTCAACAAAATCAACTGGGAAACATAAGGTTTTTTTAGTAAGTTTCCATAATTTGAAGAAGAGCATATTGGATGGATTGGTGAGTTCCATTTACTGGGGAGCATTTCAAATGTAGAACAGCACTAAGATGAAGTTCTTTAAGATTATGTAACAAATAAATAGTGGTAGGAGTGGAGATGAGGTTCGTACAACCGTCAAGGTTTAAGACCTTGAGCCCATAAACGTTTCCAATTGATGAAGGTAGCTTCTTTATGTCGATAGAATCCAAATACAACGACACTAAAAATTTCATGTTTTTGTTAAATAAAAGCCATGCCTTATTTAGTTACATCTTAATTCATGCGAATGGAGAAGCGTGATTCTAGGAGCCATTGTTTTGGAAATTTGGGCGAAGTCTTCGTCCACTTCTTCTATTCTTGTATAATTGGTTTTTCTATTTTTGTAATTAGATTTCTTATTTAAACCGTTCAATTGAAGTAAAATAAAACATCGAGTCTTCAGCATTATCAGCGAATCTCTCACTCTCTCTCCTTTTACTTCCGCTAATTTTTCCTTCGAAGAAACCTTCGGCCAATTTTTCGTCGACACTGTCTTCCGAATTGCCAGAGTCTCGTTGAAGCGATCGGTAGTATACCATCACAGAAGAGCCAACCTATCAACAATCAAGTTGAACAGCTCAAGTGGTTAAAGTGTTGACCTAGCAACACACAGGTCTCAGGTTCGAGTAGAAGAAAATGCAAAGGGCGAAAATAAGCATAAGCACATCGTGGGGTCCATCCCGAGCAAGCTCGCTCACTCCTCCATGCCGCCGTCAAGTGCCGTCATCTCCATCACCACTACGAAGAGGCCGACGCTGTAATGACGGGCGTCGAGTTGTCGTTGAGCGATTGATCAGGGAGACAACGACCGTCGTCGTTCAGTACCCGATGTTGGTGACAAGGTCCAACTACAACGAGTGGACCTTGTTGATGCGCGTCAACCTATAGGCGCAAGGGGGTTATGGCACGCTGTCGAGTCAGAGGAAGTAGAAACAATCGAGTACCAGGAGGATCGGCTGGCGTTCCCCGCCATATTTTACGATCCCCAGAGATGCTGGCTTCTCTTTCCACCAAGCGCACCGCACAATCGGCCTGGGAGGGAATCAAATCCCGTCGGGTCGGTGGCACGCCTAAAGCTCCGTGACAACACCGGCGAGAGCAACAGGTCCTCCTCAAGCCGCAAAGGCGGTAAGAAGCCGAAGCCATGGATGTCCCACGGGCGCACGCGCCGATCCAATGCTCGAACTGTGGGATAAGGAGTCGACCAACGCGAGGAATTAAGGACAAGGCCGATCCAATGCTCGAACTGTGGGATAAGGAGTCGACCAACGCGAGGAATTAAGGACAAGGCCGATCCAATGCTCGAACTGTGGGATAAGGAGTCGACCAACGCGAGGAATTAAGGACAAGGCCGAAAAGGCCCATGTGGCTCAATCCGAGGAGGACGAGTAGCCTGGGGAGCAGATTCCAAATCCGACGACGATGTTGAACCCAAGAAAGAGCTCCAGTTGGGCGTAGCAAAAGAGCTCCAGTTGGGCGTAGCAAAAGATGGCACCAGCTGGGGAGAGCCGATTCAACTGGAGGAGGAGCGAGTATTCGCTCAGATCGGCGAGAGGGACGAGCAACACGAGCACCAGCAATGGATCCGTGACACAGGGGCAACAAACCATATGACCGGCCGCAAAGGCGGTAAGAAGCCGAAGCCATGGATGTCCCACGGGCGCACGCGCGGGAAAGATGGGAATCAAAAGAAGGAGTCGACCAATGGCAGGCCGATCCAATGCTCGAACTGTGGGGGGATAAGGAGTCGACCAACGCGAGGAATAAGGACAAGGCCGAAAAGGCCTCAATCCGAGGAGGACGAGTAGCTGGGGAGCCGATTCCAAATCCGACGACGATGTTGAACCCAAGAAAGAGCTCCAGTTGGGCATAGCAAAGATGGCACCAGCTGGGGAGCCGATTCAACTGGAGGAGGAGCGAGTGTTCGCTCAGATCGGCGAGAGGGACGAGCAACACGAGCACCAGCAATGGATCCTTGACACAGGGGCAACAAACCATATGACCGGCCGCAAAGGCGGTAAGAAGCCGAAGCCATGGATGTCCCACGGGCGCACGCGCGGGAAAGATGGGAATCAAAAGAAGAAGTCGACCAATGGCAGGCCGATCCAATACTCGAACTGTGGGGGGATAAGGAGTCGACCAACGCGAGGAATAGGGGACAAGGCCCATGTGGCCTCAATCCGAGGAGGACGAGTAGCTGGGGAGCCGATTCCAAATCCGACGACGATGTTGAACCCAAGAAAGAGCTCCAGTTGGGCATAGCAAAGATGGCACCAGCTGGGGAGCCGATTCAATTGGAGGAGGAGCGAGTGTTCGCTCAGATCGGCGAGAGGGATGAGCAACACGAGCACCAGCAATGGATCCTTGACACAGGGGCAACAAACCATATGACCGGCCGCAAAGGCGGTAAGAAGCCGAAGCCATGGATGTCCCACGGGCGCACACGCGGGAAAGATGGGAATCTCCAGTTGGGCATAGCAAAGATGGCACCAGCTGGGGAGCCGATTCAACTGGAGGAGGAGCGAGTGTTCGCTCAGATCGGCGAGAGGGATGAGCAACACGAGCACCAGCAATGGATCCTTGACACAGGGGCAACAAACCATATGACCGGCCGCAAAGGCGGTAAGAAGCCGAAGCCATGGATGTCCCACGGGCGCACGCGCGGGAAAGATGGGAATCTCCAGTTGGGCATAGCAAAGATGGCACCAGCTGGGGAGCCGATTCAACTGGAGGAGGAGCGAGTGTTCGCTCAGATCGGCGAGAGGGATGAGCAACACGAGCACCAGCAATGGATCCTTGACACAGGGGCAACAAACCATATGACCGGCCGCAAAGGCGGTAAGAAGCCGAAGCCATGGATGTCCCACGGGCGCACGCGCGGGAAAGATGGGAATCAAAAGAAGGAGTCGACCAATGGCAGGCCGATCCAATGCTCGAACTGTGGGGGGATAAGGAGTCGACCAACGCGAGGAATAAGGGACAAGGCCCATGTGGCCTCAATCCGAGGAGGACGAGTAGCTGTGGAGCCGATTCCAAATTCAACGACGATGTTGAACCCAAGAAAGAGCTCCAGTTGGGCATAGCAAAGATGGCACCAGCTGGGGAGCCGATTCAACTGGAGGAGGAGCGAGTGTTCGCTCAGATCGGCGAGAGGGACGAGCAACACGAGCACCAGCAATGGATCCTTGACACAGGGGCAACAAACCATATGACCGGGGCTAGATCTGTGTTCTCTGAGCTCGACTCGGGGATCCGTGGGACGGTGAAATTCGGCGACGGCTCCATCGTCGAGATCGAAGGGCGCGACACCATCCTGTTCGTCAGTAAGGGGAGGCGAGCATCGCAAGCTGACCGACGTCTACTTTCATCCCGAGGCTCAAGGCTAACCTTGTGAGCCTGGGTCAACTCGATGAGACAGGTTGCTTCATTTCCATCAAGCGCGGACTACTGAAAATCTGCGATAATCAACGACGGCTGCTCACGCAGGCAAGGCGCACGACAAACCGTCTTTACATCCTGGAGTTAGAGATATAGACCAACCCGTGACAAACCGTCTTTACATCCTGGAGTTAGAGATAGACCAACCCGTTAGCCTCTCGGCCAAGACCGAAGAGGTATCTTGGAGGTGGCACGCAAGGTACGGACACTTAAACTTTCCTGCCAAATTCGGTGACGGCTCCATCGTCGAGATCGAAGGGCGCGGCACCATCCTGTTCGTCAGTAAGGGAGGCGAGCATTGCAAGCTGACCGACGTCTACTTTCATCCCGAGGCTCAAGGCTAACCTTGTGAGCCTGGGTCAACTCGATGAGACAGGTTGCTTCATTTCCATCAAGCGCGGACTACTGAAAATCTGCGATAATCAACGACGGCTGCTCACGCAGGCAAGGCGCACGACAAACCGTCTTTACATCCTGGAGTTAGAGATAGACCAACCCGTGACAAACCGTCTTTACATCCTAGAGTTAGAGATAGACCAACCCGTTAGCCTCTCGGCCAAGACCAAAGAGGTATCTTGGAGGTGGCACGCAAGGTACGGACACTTAAACTTTCCTGCCCTAGAAAAGCTACAGAAGAAGGAGTTGGTGAACGGCTTGCCAGAAATCAAAGGCGTGAACAAGCTGTGCGACGGGTGCTTCATCGGCAAACAGAGGCGCACACCCTTTCCGTCTCGAACAGCCTACCGAGCTGATGAGCCGTTGGAGCTTGTACACGGCAATATCTGCGCGCCCATCAAGCCGGCGACCCCAGGCGGTAAGAGTCTCTTCCTCTTGTTAGTCGATGACAAAAGCCCTTCATGTGGCTGACTCTGCTGCAAGCGAAAAGTGAGGCGGCAGAGGCGGTTAAGCGCATTAAAGCGCGAGCGGAGGCCGAATGTGAGAAGAAGATGCGAGTGCTGCGCACAGACCGAGGCGGAGAATTCACCTCGGCAAGTTTCAGTAAGTACTGCGACGAGATCGGCATACAACGGCACCTAACGGCGCCCTACTCCCCCCAACAGAACGGAGTGGTAGAGCGTCGAAATCAGACCATTGTCGGGACAACGAGGTCATTGTTGGTGACGGCCGGGATGCCTGGGAGATTCTGGGGAGAGGCAGTAATGACGGCTGTCTATCTCCTCAATCGGTCACCAACCCGAAGCCTCGACGGGAAGACGCCATATGAGGCCTGGTACAACAAAAAACCAACAGTACATCATTTTCGCGTGTTCGGCTGCGTCGCATACATGAAGGTAACACGTCCCCATCTTACCAAGCTCGATCCCAGGGGGCTGAAGGTCGTCTTCATCGGCTACGAACCCGGGAGCAAGGCGTACAGATCTATGATCCTGTAGAGGGCGAGCTCACGTGTCTCGCGACGTCGTCTTCGACGAAAGCACCTTCTGGCAGTGGAATGACGTGATCGAGGCAGACCGTAATCCAAATCAATTCACGGTGGAGTACCTCGTCACCGAGCCTGAAGAAGGAGGAGCCCAGCATCAGGAGACGTCACCGCCGCCAGCAGGTGCACCACCTGAACCAGTGGAATTCGCAACACCACGGACTGCGGATTCGACGCTGGATGCCGATCACGATACTGATCTGGAGGCTAGGTACCGGAGGATGGATGACCTAGTGGGAGGAGGTGAACCACCTGGACTAGCAGCGCGCGAGCTCGAAGAAGTGGCCGAACTACATGCCGTCAGTGCAGATGAAACAAACACCTTCGTCGAAGCAGAAAAGAACCCGTGCTGGCGGAAGGCAATGCAGGAGGAGATGACATCCATCACTGAGAACCAGACGTGGAGTCTGGAGGATATGCCACCGGGACACCGAGCCATAGGGCTCAAATGGGTCTTCAAACTGAAGCGCAACGAAAAAGGAGAAGTTGTGAAGCACAAGGCTCGTCTGGTGGCGAAGGGCTACGTCCAGAAGCAAGGAGTGGACTTCGAAGAGGTATTTGCGCCAGTAGCAAGGTTAGAATCCGTTCGTTTCTTGCTGGCAATTGCAGCACATCACTCTTGGGAGGTTCACCATATGGACCTAAAGTCTGCTTTCCTTAACGGAGAGTTGAAGGAGACCGTCTATGTTCGACAACCACCTGGCTTCTTGGATAACGACAACCCTAATAAGGTACTGCGCCTGCACAAAGCACTCTACGGGCTTCGACAAGCCCCACGAGCCTGGAACGCGTAGCTCGACAGTACCCTACTGTCACTGAATTTCAAACGTTGTGCCTCTAAGCATGGCATGTACACGTACGGCCACGACAAAAAGCGACTGATCGTGGGAGTGTACGTCGACGACCTCATAATCATTGGAGGCAACGTGAGAGTCCTCGGAAGGTTTAAGAAGGAGATGTCGAAAAACTTCGAGATGAGCGATCTCGGTGTGCTCAGCTACTACCTCGGCATCGAAGTGCAACAGAACTCTTCCGGCATCTCCATCTGCCAAAGTGCATACGCGAGGAAGCTGCTGGACACAACTGGGCTTGTGGACAGTAATCCTACCAGGACGCCAATGGAGGCCCGACTTCAACTAAGGAAGGCCGGCACTACGACGACAGTCGACTCCACCAATTACCGCAGCATTGTCGGGAGTCTGCGCTATCTGGTAAACTCTCGTCTTGATCTTGCTTATTCTGTTGGCTATGTGAGCAGGTTTATGGAAGCACCTAGGGAGGAGCATCTAGTGGCTGTCAAGCGCATCCTGCGCTATGTAACCGGAACTAGAGGCTGGGGTGTGAGATATTGTGCAGGGAGCGGAAAGGAGAAACTCAAGCTGGTCGGCTACAGTGATAGTGACATGGCCAGTGACGTTGATGATCGTAAGAGCACCAGCGGAATGATCTACTTATTAGTTTTGGAGTTATCTAACAATTATTTTTATAAGATACATTATAAGAATCAAGAAGAATCACAACAAACAGGCAAATAGATTTGAGTATTAAAGATTTATATCACATTAGCCATGAAATCAATCAACCATATTAACCAAAAATGTGTATTTCTTTATAAAATAATTTGTACATTTAATCTTTTCAAGACCAAATATAAAAGAATTTTTTTTTTTTTGTAGGAGAATCCAATTCAGAAAAGCTAATCCATGGAATGGGCAGGACAGCTTCTACACTTGAAATGTTCGGCCAAACGTGGAAATCTCAAGCTAATTGTGTTCTTCAATGGCAGACATGCATCCATATTTCCCATCTTGATCTTCCCTCTCAACTCCCCAGCTATTTCACGACACACCTGATTCACGGCGTTCACAAAATTCTTTACTATCACAAAAAGCCCTAACGGATTTTCTCTATCCCCTGTTTCATAGTACTCATTTGTCTTCTTCAATTCATCCAACACTCTTTTTTGTTCTCTTCTTGCTATCTCAACTTCTTCCGTTGCGGATTTCACAAATTCTAACATCTTTCTCTTGTATTCACCACCGCCTTCAATCGATAGAAGGTTTTGTATCTCTAAGATTTTGCTTAATAGATTAGGGCAAGTGATAGTGAAGGTTTCGTAGTCGATTGTGGACGCTTTCTTGACGTTAGAGAGCTCTAAGGTGAGTGATTCCATAGCTGATAATCTAAGTATTATGTATTCGATTTCTATTTCCTTTTCCGATTTGAGATTCTTTGAATTTGTGTTTGAGAATTGTTTTTTCCCTTCCAATTTGATGACTTCTTTGACAATGAAATGAAGCAATGTGGTTTTTCTAGCTGTGCTTTTTACATCTGAAAGTCTTAAGAGTAAATTGAGATGGAAAGCTTTTGCATTACCTCTCGTTGTTCCTGAATTCAATCGGTTTCCAACTTTGAGAGTTGCTTCCAAGAGTTTAGTAAATAACCCTTTATTCATTAGTTCTTCGCAACCCCTACTAAGTGTTTGGGAAAAGTCCTTGAGTCGATTAAGCTCTGATTTGAAGCTTGATCTGAAAAACATGGCGTTTAGACGATTGAAGGCTGTCGGAAAATCTTTGAGAAGATGGAAAATGAAGGATTCTGCATCGTCAAGCCTTAATGGATCGCCATCAAATTCGAGGATTTGAGATTGTTGTTCTTTGGTTGGAGTGATCTTGACAAGCTTTTCGAGTGTGTCTGGATCGAGGTCATGTCCCTCCGCCAGAGCATCGAGAAGTTCTTGCCGAGTTATGGTGAGGGATTTAAGAATTATTGCAATGTTTCTTGCCCTTCGAGAATGGAGATTAGCGCTCGTCCGCCATTGTTGAGGCCTCTTAGCTTTGTTGGCTGTTTCTTGTTTGTGGCAACATACTCGAACAAAGCTTCCATAAGGTTGACATTAAAGCTGAAGAAGAAAGATCAAACCGTAGTGAAAAACTCAAAGAAGAGAGCCAAATTGAATTATGATGATGGGTTATACCTGAAAGAACCTCCATCGATGTTGTCCCACACCGTAGGATGATCTACATTGTTATTGATCTTATCCGAATGTAATGGCTTTAGTCTAGCCTGATCATTGCCGGATAAAGATGCCCTGGATTGGCAACTGCCGTTGATGGTGGCCGTAGGGGCATTGATGGAGGAGGAGGAATAGCCGTTGATGGTGGCGGTAGGGGCATTGATGGAGGAGGAACTTTGATTGAAGAAATTTGATGGAGCAAAGAAGTAAAAAAAATAATATTTATGGTGTAAAATTCGATGGAGCAAAGGAGTAAAAAAAATTTGATTGAAGAAATTGAAGAAATTTGGCGGTAGGGGCTTCTTCTTTCTTTACCCAACCATAAATAAATTTATGGTAGATTAGGCCATATTTAGCGAATAAAAAATAATAAAAATTCAAATAAAGAATTCATCGGTTTCTTTATAGTCAATTCATGGTTTCTTTATAGTCAACATAGTTATCAAAAGCTAAATTAATAATTCAAAAAAAAGAGATCGAGAACATTCTCTTTATTCTTACTTAATAATACTATTAAACTACAAAAGAAAAATAAAATGTTAAAACTTTTTAACCGCTACTAATTTCCCTTTTGTTGGTGGCTACTATTAGGGTACCACTTGTACTCTATAACAGATGATGGAAAAAAAAAAGACTCATTTGCCCCTTCGTTGACTCAGGCTGATTTTCCCTCTTTTTTTCTTTTTTCGGCATTACAAAATCTCCCCACCTTAGAAACTTTCGTCCCCGAAAGTTGGAACCTCTTGGAAGAGTTTGGGATAGACTTTCTTCACGTCTTCTTCTCATTTCCAGGATAAATTGCATGCCATCAGCATAGATGAACTGAACACCTTCGCCGAAGAAGAAAAGAACCATGCTGGCTGAAGGTCATGTAGGAACAGATGACGTCCATCACTAGAAACAAGACCTGGAGTTTGGAGGACATGTCACCGGGACACTGAGCCATAAGGTTCATATGGGTCTTCAAACTGAAGCGTAACGAAAAAGGAGAAGTTGTGCAGCACAAGGCCTGTCTGGTGGTGAAGGACTACGTCCAGAAGTAAGGTGCGGACTTCGAAGAGGTATTCGCGCCGGTGGCAGGGTTGGAATCTGTCGCCTATTGCTGGAGATCGCGACACATCATTCCTAGGCTAGAAGACATCACCATCTGTCAAGGTGCGTACGGAAAGAAGCTACTGGACACAGCTGGGCTAGAAGACAGTAACCCTACAAAGGCACCAATGGAGGCCCGACACCAGCTGAGGAAGGTCGGCACTACGACGACAATTGACTCCACCAATTACCGCAACATTGTCGGGAGCCTGCGCTATCTGGTAAACACACGCTATGACCTTGCTTATTTCGTTGGATACGTGAGTAGGTTTATGGAAGCACCTAGGGAGGAGCATCTTGTGGCTGTCAAGCGCATCCTGCGCTATGTGGTCGGAACCAGAGGCTGGGGTGTGAGATACTGCGCAAAGAGAGGAAAGGAGAAGCTTGAGCTGGTCGGCTACATGGATAGTGACATGGCCGGTGACGTTGATGATCGTAAGAGCACTAGCGGGATGATTTATTTCCTCTCAAGCGGCGCGATCTGCTGGCAATCAACTAAGCAAAAGGTAGTTGCTTTATCTTCTTGCGATGCAGAGTACATTGCCGCTTCGACGGCAGCAACACAGGGGGTCTCACTTGCACGGCTGATGGAAGAACTCATCGGAAGAGAAGATGACCCACCAATGGTATACGTGGACAACAAAGCTACGATCTCCCTGATCAAAAATCTAGTTTTGCATGACCAGAGCAAGCACATAGAAATCAGATTCCACTACATTCGGGAATGTGCAGATCGGGGGCTCATCAAGATTGATTTCATCCGAACAGAGGAACTACTTGGAGACATCTTCACCAAATCTTTGGCGCGGGTGAAATTTGAAGAACTTCGCGTGAAGATTAGAGTTCAAACAATAAGGTAGATAAATAACAGAGCTTTCAAAGAAGATTGTTAGATAAATCCCTGTATTTTTGTTAAAGTGATCCCTATTTTTTAGTTAAAGCCACACAATTAATTCGAGTGGAATGGACACGTCGTGTGGAAGGGCTTCAATCTATTTGCCACTCATTTCCATTTTTAGCTTATATTTGTTATTTTAAATATGTCAGATGAATGAGAAACAAATCTTTCATATTTCACTTGTTGTACTAGGCCTTGTGTGGCGTCTTTCCGTCGAGACTTCGTGTTGGCGACCGATTTAGGAGGTAGACGACCGTCATGACTGCCTCTCCCCAGAACCTCCAGGGCATCCCTGCTATCATTAGCAGTGATCTTGTTATCCCGACGATGGTCTGATTATGGCGCTCCACCACCCCGTTCTGCTGAAGGGAGTAGGGCGCTGTTAGTTGCTGCTGCATGTCGAGATCGTCGCAGTACTTACTGAAACACGCTGAGGCGAATTCTCTGCCTCGGTCCGTGTGCAACACTCGCAACTTCTTCCCTCATTTGGCCTCTGCTCACGCTTAATTGCCTTTGCCGCCTTACTTTTCGCTTGCAGTAGGATCAGCCACATGAAGCGGCTTTTGACATCGACCAGCAGATGGAAAAGGGTCTTGCCGCCAGGGGTCGCCGGCTTGATGGGTCCGCAGATATCGTCGTGCACGAGCTCCCATGGCTCACCAGCGCAGTAGGATGCCTAAGATGGAAAGAGGGTGTGCCTCTGCTTGCCGATGAGACACCTGTCGCGCAACCTTTCGATCTCGACAACATAGCCATCGTCGAACTTCATCATCCCGCAAATTCCCGAGTCGAGCTTGAGAGAATGTAGACCTGGCCCCTACCTCTAGTTGTTCTTGAATTCAATCGGTTTCCAGCTTTGAGGGTTGCTTCTAACAGTTTTGTGAATAACCTTTTTACTTCAGTTCTTCGCAACCCCTACCAAGTGTTTGTGAAAAGCCATTGAGTCGATTAAGCTCTGATTTAAAGCTTATCTGAAAAGCATGACGTTTAGACTATTGAATGCTATTGGAAAAGCCTTGAGAAGAGAAAATTAAAGATTCTGCATCGCCAAGCCTTAATGGATTGAAATCAAATTCGTGGATTTAGGATGGTTGTTCTTTTGTTGGAGTGATCTTGACAAGCTTCTCGAGTGTGTCTGAATCGAGGCCATGTCAATCCATGAGCGCATCGAGAAGTTCTTGTGGAGTTACGTTGAGGGATTTAAGGATTATTGCAATGTTTCTTGCCCTTCGAGAATCAAGAATTGAGATTAGCGCTCGTCCACCATTGTTGAGGCCACTTAGCTTTATTGGCGGTTTCTTGTTTGTGGCTACATACTCAAACAGAGCTTCCATAAGTTGCCATTAAAGCTGAATTACAAAGAAGAAAGCAAAATCAAAATGAAATCTCTTTCAAATTGAATTATGATGATGGGTTTTATGTGAAAGAATCGCCATGAATCTTGTCGCGCACCATGGATGATCAACATCTACGTTTCACAAGAAACAACTCTCCACGTCACTCTCCAAACGCTAACCTTCAGCCAGACGATTCTCAGCCAACGCCCCCCAAGCTACCCAGAAACACTTGCAACAAAGAAATAGAAGAGAAAGAGAGGAACGAAGATCTTTTCCAACGACGTCGAAAACCTCCCTTCTGACCCCAAATACCGAGTAAACCAACCAGGAAAAATCATTTGTCCTACGCCGTGGTGGTCGCCGTAGTCACCATTGGAGAAGAAGTTTGAAATTAGTTTTTGAAACAAGATCTGTCTCCCCCCACGTCAATGTTGAAGCTAATAATAGAAGTTTGAATTAGTTACTACGGAAGAGAAGGAGGAGGTGAATTCAATTTCATCCACAAAAATCCCAACCAACTCCAGGAATCCCCCCTATAAAAGGACCTCCCTCCCCATCATTCAAATCACTCCTCCTCTCAATCTCACTTCAGTTTTCTGTTGTCACCAACAACTGGTATCAGAGCAATCTCGAAGTAGCAAAAATGGCAGCAGAAAAACAAGTTGAGAGCTACGTTCAGCCCGCCATCCCGAGGTTCGATGGTCACTATGATCATTGGGCGATGTTGATGGGAAATTTTCTCAGATCAAAGAAGTTCTTTGATATGGTGGAGACGTGTTATGAAGAGCCAAATGAAGGCGAGGTACTCTCAGCTGGTCAACAGCAACTGTTGGCAGCATCGAAGTTGAAGGACCTGAAGGTCAAGAACTATTTATTTCAGTCCATTGATAGGACTATCTTGGAAACAATGCTTTAGAAGAAGACATCTAAGGAAATTTGGGATTCTATGAGGAGGAAGTATCAAGGCTCAACGAGAGTAAAACGTGATCAACTACAAGCCGTCAGAAGAGACTTTGAAATTCTCCAAATGCAAAAGGGAGAAACGGTGAATGATTATATTGGCAAGGTTATAAGTCTTGCAAGTAAAATGAGGATGCATGGTGGTTCAATCACGGAGGTTGCGGTAGTAGAAAAGATTTTGCGATCACTAACTCCAAAGTTCGATTACATTGTATGTTCTATCGAAGAAGCAAACAATGTCGAAGAGATGCAAATAGATGAACTCCAAAGCTCCCTGTTAGTACATGAGCAGAGGCTCAATCGTACAAGTGCAATAGAGGAGATGACAGCCTTAAAGATATCCACACCAGGTGAAACTTCAAGCCCTAGAGGTAGAGGGCAAAGAAGAGGCAGAGGTCGTGGGAGAGGCAGTCGAGAAAGAAGTGAAGATGTTGGCAGATCAGCAGACCTAGTCAGAAACGATTATGACAACAAAGGCAAGAGACACTTTGACAAGTCTAAGTTGGAATGCTACAGGTGTGGACGCCTTGAACATTACAAAAATGAGTGCTATACCAGGCTCCAAAAGGAGAAAATAGATCAATCCAATTTTGTGGAAAGAAGAGAAGAAGAAACATTATTAATGTCATTCCATGCTATGAAGGTTGCAGATCAAGGTGTATGGGTCGTAGAGTCTGGATGCAGCAATCATATGACAGGTTGTAAGGAATTCTACTCAACTCTAGATGAAAATTTTCATACTACGGTTTCTCTTGGCAACAATTCAACTCTCCAAGTGATGGGGAAAGGAACTGTAGATATCAAGACTAGAAATGACTTTGTAGAGTCTATTTCTAATGTATTCTACATTCCTGATCTGAAGGCCAACTTACTTAGTATCGGTCAGTTACAAGAAAAGGGGTATGTGATCACATTCCAAAATGATGAATGTGAGATTTATGACTCCAAAAGAGGATCGATTGCTAAGATGAAGATGACCACCAACCGTCTATATCCGTTGACGTTAAATATCATCGCCAAAAGTTTGATGGTGAAGAAAGAAGATACCACCTGGCTTTGGCATTTTAGGTATGGTCATCTACAGTTCAAAGGATTAAAGACGTTATCTTCAAAGAAGATGGTAACTAGGTTGCCAGATATTACTCCACCAACAGAAATTTGCGAGAGTTGTGTAGTAGCAAAACATGAAAGAAATTCTTTTCCATCTGGAAAATCAAGAAGAGCTCAAGCAATTTTGAAGTTGATTCATTCAGACATATGTGGTCCCTTCTCTCCAGCATCAAATGGTAATAAGAAATATTTCATGACCCTCATCGATGATTTTAATCGAAAAACATGGACTTATTTCTTGCACGCCAAATCAGAAGCCTTTGAGTGCTTCAAAAAATTTTGTGCTACTATGAAGACGGAAACTGGAAGAAGAGTCAAGGCTTTAAGAACTGATAGAGGTGGAGAGTTCTGCTCGAACGAGTTTATTAAATTTTGTGAAGAGAAGGGCATACAGAGGCAGTTAACAACAACATATACACCACAACAAAATGGTGTGGCCAAAAGGAAAAACAGGATCATTCTCAACATGGTTCGAAGTTTACTAAATAAAGGAGAAGTCCCGAAGGAATTCTGGCCAGAAGCTGTCGTGTGGTCCGTTCACATTCTCAACCGGAGCCCTACTTTTTCTGTTAGAGATATGACTCCACAAGAAGCATCGAGCGGAAGAAAACCTGCAGTAGACCACTTTAGAATCTTTGGGTGCATAGCATATGCACACGTTCCTGATGAGAAGAGAAAGAAACTTGAGGACAAGAGTTTGAAGTGTGTGTTCCTTGGAGTAAGCGAGACCTCTAAGGCGTACAAGCTCTATGATCCTTTGACGAAGAAGGTGGTGGTAAGTCGTGATGTAGTCTTTGACGAAAATAAGACTTGGACATGGGAAGAAAAGATCACTGTGAATCAGCAAATTCCTGTAGATCTTGAAGAAGAACAAACTGAAGCCCCTATTCAGCCTCACTATGAGCATGGAGAGAGCTCATCACAAGCTCAACAAGAAGAACAAGTAGAAGAAGATCATGATCATAATCAAAGACATTCAAGAACAAGAAAGAGACCAAATTGGATGATTGATTATGAGATGGACTATGAATCAAGTGATAGTGGTTATTTTGTATTCTTTATGGATAGTGATCCAATTGTCTATGAAGAAGCAGTAAAGATGAAGAAATGGAAGGAAGCTATGGACAGTGAAATCAAATCCATAGAGAAGAACAAGACTTGGGAGCTCACTGATCTTCCTAGAGGGCAGAAAACAATCGGAGTAAAATGGGTTTTCAAAACAAAGTTGAATGAAAACAGTGAGGTGGATAAGTACAATGCGCGACTTGTTGCAAAAGAATACAAGCAAAAGTATGGAATTGATTATAAGGAAATATTTGCACTAGTGGCACGTCAAGACACTATCAGGCTCATAATTTCTATTGCAGCACAGAAATCTTGGCCTATTTATCAACTTGATGTGAAATCGGCCTTCTTACATGGAGAGCTTCAAGAAGAGGTATATGTAGAGCAACCAGAAGGTTTTGTTCAAAAAGGCAAAGAGGAACAAGTATACAAGTTGAAGAAAGCTTTGTACGGTTTGAAGCAAGCTCCGAGGGCATGGTACAGTCGTATTGATTCTCATTTTGAAAAGATGAGATTCACTAAATGCCCGTATGAACATACGTTGTATGTGAAAACTGAAAAGAGAGGTAACATTATCATTATTTGCTTATACGTTGATGATTTAATTTTTACTGGCAATAATGAAGAAATGTTTAAATTTTTTAAGAAGAGCATGATGAAGGAATTTGAAATGACAGATCTTGGCTTGATGAGATATTTTCTTGGAGTAGAAGTTACTCAAACTCCAACAGGTAACTTTATTTGTCAGAAGAAATATGCTCAAGAATTACTTGAAAGATTTAAATTGGATGAGCGCACATTTGGAACTCCATCAGAATTGGGTTTAATGTTGCACAAGGATATTGACGGGCGAGAGGTTGATAATAGGTACTTCAAACAAATTGTGGGAAGTTTGATGTACCTAACTTCAACAAGACCAGACATCATGTATGTTGTTAGTATGATAAGTCGTTACATGGAGCATCCAACGGAAAAACATCTCAATGCAGCAAGAAGGATACTTCGTTATGTGAGAGGAAATTTTGATTTGGGGGTATTCTACAAGAAAGGAGATGTTCCGAAGATGGTTGGCTAATATAGATAGCGACTATGCAGGTGATATAAATGATCGTAAAAGTACTTCAGGAAGTATTTTCATGATGAGTTCAGGAGCTATTTGCTGGTCTTCAAAGAAGCAACCTATTGTAACACTCTCAACTACAGAAGCAAAATTTGTGGCAGCAGCAGCATGCTCGTGCCAAGCAATTTGGTTAAGAAAAATGCTTGAAATTCTTAATCAGAAGCAACCAGGTACGACGGTTATATATTGTGATAATATGTCAACTATTAAGTTGTCTAAAAATCCTGTGTTGCATGGAAGGAGTAAGCACATCGATGTTCGATTTCATTTCTTGTGTGATTTGTGTAAAGAAGGCATTATTGAACTCAACTTTTGTCGAAGTGACGAACAAATCGCAGACCTATTCACAAAGCCCTTGAAACAACCATTGTTCGAGAAGCTTAGAAGAAAGATGGGGATGTGCAGAATCCAAGATGTATATCAAGAAGATGAAGTGAAGTCCTAAACTGATTTCCGCAGAATTCAGTTTAAGGGAAGGTGTTGAAGCTAATAATAGAAGTTTGAATTAGTTACTACGGAAGAGAAGGAGGAGGTGAATTCAATTTCATCCACAAAAATCCCAACCAACTCCAGAAATCCCCCCTATAAAAGAACCTCCCTCCCCATCATTCAAATCACTCCTCCTCTCAATCTCACTTCAGTTTTCTGTAATCACCAACAGTCAAACAACCACAAAACTTCATGGGAGATTGAAGAAGAAGCAAACAGAGAGGAAAGGAAAGAAAAATGATGGAAAAAGACATCGAAAATGTTGCGGGTAGAAGAGAGAAAATTCATAAAAAAATCGTGCAAGGACCCAATTCGAACCTGAGGTCCAGCACGTAAGCCCGCGGCCCAGCAGCTAAAGATCGATCTAGCACGAGGACCCCATATGACCTGCGACTCGACTCCAGCACATTTGTAAAATGCAAAGTCCAAGTTCCCTCGGCCCAGCCAAACACTCTTGTGGCCCAGCCCGCGAACGGAAGCCCAACAACCCACGCCTACAGCCAATGACCCGCGAGACAACCTGAACGTGTGACACGAATTGGCCTCGAAATCTCAGATGAAGGATTATTGTGTCGGGGATGCCTATGTGTCCAATAGAAGAGTTAAGAAAAGAGATATTAACGGAGGCACACAACTCGCCATTTGACATGCACCCAGGAGGTACTAAGATGTACAAAGATTTAAAACAACACTTTTGGTGGAGGAGAATGAAGAGAGACGTAGCCGAGCTTGTTAGTGTGAGTTTGTGACCCAAATAAATGGACAAACAGAGCGCTTAAACCAAATCTTAAAGGACATACTACATGCTTGCGTATTTGACTTTAAGGGAAGTTGGGATTCCAATCCACCCATTTGGGTCATGGGAAACGGTGCAGGTCCCCACTAGGTTGGGACGAAGTAAGTGAGAGAGAGCTAGTAGGACCCGAGCTGGTTCGAGTCACCAATGAGGCTATCTAGAAAATTCGAGCGAAGTTGCGTATCAGCTCAAAGTAGACAGAAAAGCTACGTCGATGTAAGGCGTAGAAACTTAGAGTTCGAGATAGGGGATCTAGTATTCCTAAAGGTGGCACTCATGAAAGGTGTCTTGAGGTTTGGACGTAACGGCAAGTTAAGTCCTAGATTTATTGGACCTATTAAGAGTGCATGATGTAGTTCACGTGTCAATGCTAAGTAAATACCTGATGGACCCTATACACATAATAGGCTACAAGCCTCTCCAACTCAACAGAGATTGAGTTACGAGGAAAAACCAATAAGAATTTTAACCCGAGAAGTGAAAGCACTACACAACAGCGACAATTGGTTCGTTGAGGTGTTGTGGCGGAGCCACCACACTGAGGAGGCCACGTAGGAGCATGAGAACGAAATAAGAGAAAAATACTCCAAGTTAGTACAAGAGTTTGAGACTTTCGATGATGAAAGTTCTTTGTAGGGATTTATAATGTAACGAATCGGAAAATTAAAAAAAAATAAAAAGAAAAACCCAGTTGCTATAAAACTCGCGAGTTTTCCGGCGACCGACGTGTTTTCTGGATTCATCAAGGAACAACGCTCCACGTCCCTCTCCAAACGCCAACCTTCAACCAAACGATCCTCATCCAACGCCCCGAAGCTCCCGAGAAACACATACAACAAAGAAATAGAAGAGAGAGAGAGAGAAACAGAGATCTTTTTCGGCAACATCGAAAACCTTCATCTTGACCCCAATACAAGTAAGCCAACTAGGAAAACCCTCACTGGGCTTAGCACGTCCACTCAGAGCAGATCTACATCGTCGTGGTCGTCGTATTTACCGTAAGAGATGGAGTTCAAAATAAGATCTTTGAGAAATGAGATCTGCCTCTCCCGACGTCCAACAACCACGAAACTTCATGGGAGAGAGGAGGAGAAGCAAATAGAGAGGAAAGGGAAGAAAAAGGATGGAAAAAGACGTCGGAAACGTTGTGGGGAATAGAGAGAAAATCCGTCGAAAAATCACGCAAGGAGCGGGCGAAGAAGAAAGGATCCTTCGGATCCGGGTCGAACCCGATTCGAACCCAAGGCCCAGCACGTAAGCCCGCGACCCAAAATTGGTCGGTTCAACAACCAGAAACCAGTCAAGCCCGAATTCTATCTCCAGCCCATTTGTAGAACCCGAAGCCAAAGTTTCCTCAACCCAGCCAATTCGCTCTGCAGCCAAACGCGTCCGTGGCCCATCCCAGGAACAGAAGCCCAGCAACCCACACCTACATCCAACAACCCGGGATCCAACCCAAACCCGCGACTCTTACCGACCTCGACCCAATGCCACCTGTACTACGTGCCACGTCCTGCTGCAGCCACATGGCACCCAGTGGCGCAAACGTACCCTCAGTTTCACTCGGCGTAAAGGGCTCGCGGCGATGCTCTGACTTTCAATTTTTGATCCAATTATCACCGTTCTTACCCTCTCGAACCTGTTTTGGGCCCCATTTAAGGTCATTGAGATCATTTTAGAGCCGTATTTAACATTATTAGTTGGATTATTAAATAATATGTGAAATACTAACAAAAGGTGACTAATGGTGCGATAGGAAGTGAACCCCGACAACCTTTGGAGAAGATCTCGAGGAACGGGAGCTTACGTTAATTAAATTAGAAAATGCTTCGGCTAAGGCCAACCAAGTAAGTGGCCTTACTACAGGATAGGCTAGAAATTGTATGAGTTATGATGAAGTATGAGTTGTATCGTATGATGCAGTATCCTAGTATATATTGATGTATGAGTATATGATGATGGATGAGTCTATGATGATGTATGAGTTATAATGATATATGAGTTATGATGCTTGATGATATGAAAAATATATATAGTTGATGTATGACGTTCTTGATATGTTATATGCATTTTATGGCAATATGATAAGTATGATGATTGCATGAGGTTTGTCTTAATATGTTGATGTTTTTCATATTAAGCATGCTATATGATGATGAGTGTCATATTACATCATGTCGATAGACCGACATAGGACAGAACCCTAAGAGCATGAAAATGATATTAATATAAATATCCAACGAGCATGTGTTACTTAATGTAACAACAAGATGAGATTAAGTCTTTCACAATATCTCAAATCCACAACCTGACGCTCTAATACCACTTGTTGTATCTTAATGCCACAACCTTCAATGCTCTGATACAACTTGTTGGTAAATGAAACTAGACAAATGTAAAATGGTAATGGCTCCACATCTAAACCAAATGGCACTAGACAGACTTTTATATAGTCATAACTGATGGTGTTAATATAACACGTGTGGAAGCAATTTGAATCTTAGGCACTTTTAGAACATCAATTATAGTAAATAACTAGCATGTTCATAAGTATTAAAACTTAATGAGTTTGAATACTAACCTTTTGTAGTTCAAACTCCTTTTTCCTCACGAACCGGTTTCGAACCACCACTAGTGTCTTCTCCACTATCCTTCGGCCTTAGAACGGGATTGTGAAATTCGGTGAGTGACTAAACTTGGGAGGGATTTTATATATATGAAGAGAGTGTTTGTGAGAGATTTTTCTCAAGGTTTTTCACCAAGAAGAAGAAGATCTTCCATGTACCATGATCACTCTATTTAAAGAGTCATGTTTGCATGTTCATGCAAATTTGAGATCACCAAATTTTGACACTCAAAATTCCACTCAAATGTTTGGGATTATGTGGCAAGCATGCATGTTTGAGTTAACCAAATTTTGACCTTCAAAATTCCACTCAAACTTATGGGGTTTATTTGGCAAGCATGCAAGTTTGGTTAAACCAAATTTTAACACCTCAAAATTTCACTAACATGGATTTTTCCATTAAATGAAGTCAACATTTTGACTTTCTTCATTTTAATTCAACAATTAATTTGAAGAATGAATTTCAAATTAAAGTAACATTAAATAATTAATTAAACTATTTAATTAATATTTAATATTAATTCAAATGCCAATCCCAATGAATTCCGACGCATAATTGATTAAGATATTTTAATCTTATTTAAATATCTCAAATTCTCTCTTTTTGTTTAATTCGTAAATAAAACAAAAATACGGTTAAATATATCATATATATGTAGCGCATATTCCCTAATTTGAATTTGAACACTTCGAACTCACTCGTCACACTGTTGTATGGTTTAGTCCGATATGAGCTAGTAGAGGGACCTAATGGACCTATAGATCATGGGCTCCAACGATCCAAGATTAACCGGTTAAACTCATTAACCTTGTTAACCAACATTTGTTAACTACTAGTACACTCCACTATAGCCTAGTAGTTGCACTCCCCTCACTATAGATATATTTCTAAACATTTGATATAACCATGATTAGTAAGTCGATCCTTCATAGGTTGTTCGTAACTAGAGTTGGGTCAATTTATCGTTTTACCCCTGAAGTTACTTCTTGTTCCTTATGTCTCACTGATCCTCTAATGAACAATTGGTTTGTGATCCAACCAGTAAACCGAATCTCTCTCAGGCCAATGAGAGGGTGGGGCCCCTTGTTCAAGACCTGGAGTCAGTGCTTAAGGGAACTACCTCTCTTGTATCCCTAATAGTGGGTAGGAGTGAATTTCATCTTGCACCCTACGTCCCCAGCCATTCACCCAGTCTTACCCCTGAAATGGGAGGCCTATTGAGTCGGCGAACTAGAGCCACTCTTACCCATGCAAATCTATGGATAATTCCGAATAAACAGGAGTTCATGGTTAGCTCAGGATTAAAACCGAGTTACCGAGGTTATTGAATGAAAAGATAATCAGTCTCAACAGTAAACGACATTATAAAGTGAGAGTGGTTTTCTTCATGGTCCAATCTTATGCAATACTCATTGCATAGGACGCCCCTCAAGACAACTGTATGCACGAGTTCTAAGGTTTCTTCGGCTCTATAACCTTTTTCGAAAAATGATCGTTTAGTCATTTTACCCTTAAGACAAGACTCACATGGAGGAAAAGAGTTGTCTTCTAACTCATTTAGAAGTCCTCTTTTAACCAATCTCTCAATCCTATTGAGATTAATGTGGTCTAGTCTTAAGTGCCAAAAATAGGTATTAGGAGAAATTTTTTGTCGTTTATTTTGAGTTTCAACTGTTTTAAACATCTCGGTATTTAAAATAGCTTTTGTTTCGCTCGGTTTTAACATATATAAGTTGTTTTCTAGTTTTGCAGAACAAATATGAATACCTCTTTTGCAAATGAACACTTCATTGATTTCAAAAGATACTTTATACAATTGTTCTAATAAACAAGAGATACATATTAGATTTCTTTTCATTTCAGGAACAAAAAGTACATTATCTAATATAATGAATCTATCTCCAAAAAACAACTTTAAATTTTCTACTGATCTTGCTGAGACAACCTCTCCTGTTCCAACCCTGAGTAAAAAGAACAAATATGATTAGTCGCCCATGAATCTAGTATCCAAGTTGTGTTGTCATACTCTACTAAACATATTTCTACAATGAGTAAATCATATTTACCTTGTTGTGTCTTTTCGGCTTTCTACTCTGCAAGGTATTTTGGGCAGTTTCTCTTCCAGTGCCCGTTTTCGTTGCAATGGAAATATTTTCCTTTATCTGCTTTTTGAACCTTGTGTTTGCGGTTAGTAGGAATTTTATTTTTCCCTTTACCCTTCTTCTTCATCAAAACACTTTTAGAAGTTGAAGGTTCATACTTATTTTTGGAGGACGATCCTCGTAATAATTTCTTGGAGATAGCAACATTTGCTTCTCTTGTTTGTCCCTTGTTCGTTAAGATGGACTGATAAGTCTGTAGCTCATTGAGAAGAGCAGTCAAGTTATATTCTATTTTGTTCATTACCACATTGGTGCGGAACTGGAAGAAGCTCTTCGGAAGAGACATCATGATAAAACTGACTTGACTCTTCTCATCAATAACAGCTTCATTTTCTTCTGCCACATTGAAATGAACCATCATGTCCAGGACATGTTCTCTAACTGAGGTCCCTTCTTTCATACGGCAGTTGTAAATGTATTTTATGGCTTCATGTCTAAGGGAGAAGGACGGTTGTCCAAACATCCCTTTTAGAGATTCCATAATCTCTTTAGCAGTACCCATAACATCGTGTTTCTTAGCCAAAACATCAGATATGCTGGCTAGAATGTACACTCGGGCTTTGTCATTTGCCTTTATCCATCTGTCATACGCATCCCAAACTGTTCAGTTTGCATTTGAGCTGGGGTTTGGAGGACACTCCTCAGTTAAAACAAACCTTAAATCATCAATGACCAGTATTGTGTTTAGGTTTGATTTCCAAGTTGTGTAATTGTCGCCGTTTAATTTCTCAGAAGCGAGTAATTGTACTATTGAGTTTGTCATGTTATGATATAAAGAAAATTCTATTAGTGATTTGACTTAATCCTGTTTAATCCAATCAGTTTTAGCAAATGTAATAATGTACCCAAATTATTAATTTGCAACGATACTTTAGTGAGTTAGAGCAACTGCTACCAAGGGGCAGTCAATCACTCATTCACTAAACCAAGACATTCTTGACTTAAACACTAATCCCAGAATAACTCTTGTTCTTATAGTGTTCTTAGTTATCGCTGTTTTGGTCAAGAAATATACCAACTCTTAGTATTTCTTCGTAAGTGTGACCCACCATTTTTCAGACCTCATAGATCGGTCCCAACAATGCTATCGAATGAAAAAGCCAAAGTTGGGAACGGACCTAAAAAATCCTATCCATTTCTGGAGTTTGCGTTGTTTCGACTCCCATGTTACAACCCTCTGAATGGGTAGTTGCTCTAGGGCAACATGCAGGTGGAACATGGGAATCTTACGGTGCAACCTAGTGGTGGAGACCATAGGACGTATTTGATATACTTCCTTCTCCCACTTACTATAAATACTTTCTCTATTCACCTTGTTATTGACTCATGCAAATACCTTCCGAATTGAGGACGCTCCCAGGGCGACACGAGGCCGAGCATGAATCTCACTGTGTGAATTTTACAGAGAGCGTGGAAATAAAACGATGTATCTTATACACTTTTTTCCTCCCACTAAGTATTTTAGATGGTTGGGTATACTCATTACTTAAGTATATTCCGGCTAATTAAATATAACTTAAGTCTAGGTGATTTTTCTAAATCTTACATCACTTAAGCATGCTCATAAAACTGGGCTAACTAAGCTCAAGTACTAGTCCGATCTCCAGGTAGTAGATGTTCCGTAAACCGTCAACTTAAGTACTTCCAACCTTAGACAAGATCGTGCCAGGTGAGCTTTCTCGTAACCACAATTTTATAAGACATCGACCTATTTTAACTATTAAAATTGATCGTGCTCGGTTCTTAACCCTAAGTCATCATGCACTTATCTTTATTATAGATTTTAACGTCTATCTCGTTTTATGACGTTGAAAATAGCCTATAACATGCATCTAACATGCTTTATATAACAATTATATAATCATCCATTCCATGCAATAATATAACAATTTATATCTATCACTCATGGAACCCTAAACATGCATACTATACATTATAACACTTATAATGTACTTGGAATGCATGAAACATGCTTAGCCTATGGTGGGATTTTAAATCTATATGACATACTTTATGCATATACATTTTCTATTTAATTAAAACATACATTCATAATGCATAATTAATTAAACACACTAAAGTGAGTTTGTTTTGGCATTTTAAAGCAAGCAATTAAATAAATTATTACATTAATAATTAAAAATAACTTGAGCCGCTCCCGAGGATCACGAACTGGGAGAACCAACCCTTAAAAACGTTGAATCGGACCCCAACGGCAGAAAAAACACCCGAATCGCCTCTTCCATCTTCTTCGGTTCAGCTTGCTTTCTCTTCCATTTTCGATCAATTACAACCTAAAATGGACTCTAATGACTCCATAAAAATTACAGACCTTTCTTCATTCATTAAAGCCCCATACACATTAGGCTTATTACAATAATTGTATCAAATGGAAGCATAAAAAAATACCAAAACTAAAACCATCCACTTTAGCAACCACAAATTTCATTCATGAAATGGTACCCACCATGATCAAATTAATGTAAATAAAGTGCCTAAAACTTGCTCTGATACAAATTTATGGTGTTAATATAACACATGCGATAGCAATTTGGATCTTAGGCACTTTTAGAACATCAATTATAGTAAATAACTAGCATGTTCATAAGTATTAAAACTTAATGAGTTTGAATACTAAACTTTTGTAGTTCAAACTCCTTTTTCCTCACAAACCGGTTTCGAACCAACACTAGTGTCTTCTCCACTATCCTCCGGCCTTAGAACGGGATTGTGGAATCCGGTGAGTGACTAAACTTGGGAGGGATTTTGTATATATGAAGAGAGTGTTTGTGAGAGGTTTTTCTCAAGGTTTTTCACCAAGAAGAAGAAGATCTTCCATGTACCATGATCACTCTATTAAAGTGTCATGTTTGCATGTTCTTGCAAATTTGAGATCACCAAATTTTGACACTCAAAATTCCACTCAAATGTTCGGGATTATGTGGCAAGCATGCATGTTTGAGTTAACCAAATTTTGACACTCAAAATTCTACTCAAACTTGGGTTTATTTGGCAAGCATGCAAGTTTGGTTAAACCAAATTTTGACACCTCAAAATTCCACTAACATGGATTTTTCCATTAAATGAAGTCAACATTTTGACTTTCTTCATTTTAATTCAACAATTAATTTGAATAATGAATTTCAAATTAAAGTAACATTAAATGATTAATTAAACTAGTTTATTAATATTTAATATTAATTCAAATGCCAATCCCAATCAATTCCGACACATAATTGATTAAGATATTTAAATCTTATTTAAATATCTTAGATTCTCTCTTTTTGTTTAATTCGTAAATAAAACAAAAATGCGGTTAAATATATCGTATATATGTAGCTCATATTCCCTAATTTGAATTCGAACACTTCGAACTCACTCGTCACACTATTGTATGGTTTAGTCCGATATGAGCTAGCAGAGGGACCTAATGGACCGATCATGGACTCCAACGATCCAAGATTAACCAGTTAAACTCATTAACCTTGTTAACCAACATTCGTTAACTACTAGGACACTCCACTATAGCCTAGTAGTTGCACTCCCCTCACTATAGATATATTTCTGTCCATTTGATATAACCATGATTAGTAAGTCGATCCTTCACAGGTTGTTCGTAACTAGAGTTGGGTCAATTTACCGTTTTACCCCTAAAGTTACTTCTTGTTCCTTATGTCTCACTGATCCTCTAATGAACAATTGGTTTGTGGTCCAATCAGTAAACCGAATCTCTCTCAGGCCAATGAGAGGGTGGGACCCCTTGTTCAAGACCTGGAGTCAATGCTTAAGGGAACTACCTCTCTTCTATCTCTAATAGTGGGTAGGAGTGACTTCCATCTTGCACCCCATGTCCCCAGCCATTCACCCAGGCTTACTTCTGAAATGGGAGGCCGATTGAGTCAGCGAACTAGAGCCACTCTCACCCATGCAAATCTAAGGATAATTCCGAATAAATAGAAGTTCATGGTTAGCTCAGGATTAAAACCGAGTTACCTAGGTTATCGAATGAAAAGAAAATCAGTCTCAACAGTAAACGACATTATAAAGTGACAGTGGTTTTCTTTATGGTCCAATCTTATGCAATACTCATTGCATAGGACGCCCCCACTCACATGTCTCCACATGTACAATTTGGTGATCACATTGTTTATATCATATACAAAAGTGGGTCGCATCCATAGTTTCCCCAGAATAAGGTACTCAGCCTTATCCTTATACTATAGATCATTTTGACTATATACTTGAACTTGATCCACTCTTATGTCTCTACATATAGTTCAAGTAATCATACTATAGCCAGAGTGTTCTTAGTTTATTGGATTTAAATTAATGATCGTAAAGTTCACTTTATTCAATAACAATCTTTACTGATTAAACAACAATAATAACTTTATTGAAAATAGAATATGTTTTTGTTTACAAACTATGAATTTTAGGACATAAAACCCAACAATAACAACATTAATGCTCATGCATGAATTAAGATATTCATGTATCAAAATGAGAATATGAACCAATATGATTAAGAACTAAATGAGAGTTAATAACCAAAATAAATGAGAATATGAACGTCATGAACTAAACGAGAGTTATGACAATATACCTTCCTGAGAACTTACCACAAATTTTCCTTCCATGAAACTCATTGTCACCGTCTTAAAAAATGGAAATAATCACCTTAGGGATGATTTTCTATTCCAAAGAAGCATGTCTACTAAACAACGTGGGGGTTGAAGGGTCTTTCTAACATTTCCATGCATTTTGGAGTCTACTCTCTCAAATTCTTCCTTAAATTCTTACACAATTCAACCGACCATCTCCATCACCCATATCTGCGTCAAATCTATACCCACTGTAAAAAAACTGTGAGATATTCTTGGGAAGACAGTCTAATCCTTGTGATACTACATCCACCTGCAATACGTCCGCCACAAGATCTACGTTTATCCATTTCAATAAACCCACTACAATCATTTAAAGCCTTTCTCCCAAAGGAATCATCCATTAGTTTATCAAATATAGATTTGGTAAGTGTCGTCTCTGCCATACCTTCCATGCCACGTATCATTGTAACGCCATAACATGTTACGTGTACGGGAAAGTATGTAAGTTGTTGTATTTTGGAATCAATTTCAGTTGGGAAGTTCTCTACATGCAACATTGCTTTGCAATCTGATCTTGCGGAGACTTCTTGAGAAAAGGATTTGATAACATCCCTATACCATTATCAACATCATACATAACAAAATAATATATACGGAAAGAAGCATAGTTTGCTCAAAACAACACAAGAAACCAATAGCTCACTCACCGGCTTTACAATTCCTCTTAGTCATCAAAATCTGTATACATTACCCCTAGTCCCTAACATCATTTTGTATCCCATGGACCTTATCGACGAGATCGATACCATAGCTTCTTATAGTTACATAATTCACATCTTCATTGAAGTATATTGTATGATTGATGTCTCTTGGTTCATATAGGCAGCATCACATAAAATTTCCAAAAAATCTTCATTGATATGTTGCAGCATCACATAAAATTTCCAAAAAATCTTCATTGATATGTTGCAACATTGAAGATTCAACAAAGTCAACTGGGAAACATCAGGTTTTTTGGTACTTAATTTGAAGAAGAGCATATTGGATGGATGGGTGAGTTCCATTTACTGGGGAGCATTTCAAAGGTAGAACAACCACCAAGATGAAGTTCTTTAAGATTATGTAACAAATAAATAGTGGTGAGAGCGGAGATGAGGTTCGTGCAACCGTCAAGGTTTAAGACCTTGAGCCCAGAAAGGTTTCCAATTGATGAAGGTAGCTCCTTTATGTCGGTAAAATCTAAATATAACGACACTAAAAATTTCATGTTTCCAGTAATTTTTTGAAACATTTTGAGATTAGATTTGCTTGAGAGTTCAAGATATTTAAGAGATTTTAACTTGAAGTAGCTTGGAAGCTTTTCAAGCTTAGTGCATTGTCTAAGGTCCAAGGCAACAAGACAATCCAAAAATCCAGTAGGCTCGTGAATCACTCTTAAATTTGTGCATTTTTTTAGATACAATTTTTTTAAGGTTTATTGTCGTAGAGAAGTCAGGAATTTTTCGAAGAAAGATTCAAATATCTAAGAAATTTTAGTGAAAGATAGTTGGGAAGCTTTCTAAAGTTTGGGCAAGTGTTAATCAGGAAATTATTAACAAAAAGCTTTAAAATGTCTTCTACCAACCACAATCTACTCCTTTTTCCAAGACTAAGAAGATTCACCATTTACTATTTTATGACTCATCGATTGGATTAAATCATGCATTTGCACCTTGTTATTTTTAATCGTAATAAGTGAAAGATTCTCGATTACTAAAATTTCAAAACTTGGATTGAAATAGTATTATTAACCTAGTCAACTTTTTATCCCACTAGAAAACAAGAAATATCAAGGAAAATCTCCTTTACTTTTTCTTCAAGCCCATAAAAAACTCTGCTTGGTCTCTTAGGAAAGAAACCAAAACACCAAGTGCCAAAGGAAGACCTTTACAATAACTCGTAGCACGTTTTGAAAGGTCTAAGTAATTACTTGGTGGACGATTTTTCTTAAAAGCATGCTAACTAAAAAATTCAAGTGTGTCGTCATCATACTGCTGATCAAATTCATGGATGGAACGTAAATGGTTGCTTCTTGTTGTCTAATGATTACACTACCAAGGCCAAACCGATCATGTCCACCAACCAATGCTTCTAGTTGCTCAAGCTTATTCACATCGTCAAGAGTTATAAGAACTTTCTTTGAATGTAAGTCTATTCCTTATGATGTTGATTCCTCAGTCAAAATTATTAAAATCTTCGAATCTTCCTTTAAGATCTCATGGAGTAGGATTTCTTGGAGTTGAACAAGGACATTTTTGAAGCTTCCCTAACATTCGATTGAAAGCACCAAGCTTCAAATTGGTGAGCAATTTTGTTGTATAAAGCTTTGGCCAAAGTCGTCTTACCAATGCCTCCAATCCCATATATCCCCACCATGTAGACACCATTACATGGCTCATCCTGTTTCGAATAATCGGAATTTGACCTTAAATTTTCTAGTTGAGAATCAATTCCAAGGCGTGCAAGTAAGATTTAATATCGACAATACTTCTTTTACAAGGTCAAAAATTTGCAATCCCATATAAGATTTGATATTTTGCAATTTTCAAGCTCAAAAATTGTGAACTCAACAAAGTGTCAATGATTTGGGGAAGAGCATACTGGATCGTTGGTTGGGTCCCATTTATTGGGTAACATTTCAATTCCGAAACACCCATTAAGACGAAGATGACGAAGATTCAGTAGCAAATAAATGGTACTAGGGAGGGAGATGAGGTTTGTGCAACCTTCAAGGTCTAACACAACGAGATCACTAAGGCATCCAATTGTTGAAGGTAGCTCCTTTGTGGCCGTAAAATCCAAATCCAAAATCTTTAAAGATTTCATGTTTTCGGCAATTTTTAGAAACTTTTCGAGCTTAGAACACCTAGATAGTTTTAAATATACCAGGGACTTTAACTCGAGGTAGCTTGAAAGCTTTTCAAGGTTAGTGCATTTTGTAAGCTCCAAGATATGAAGACTATCTAAAGCTCTAATAGACTCAGAATCACTCTTTTTATGCAATTATTGAGATATAATTTTTTAAGGTTTGATGATGGGGAGAAGTTTGTAAGTTCCTAAAGTTTTTTTTTTCTTTCTTTCTCTCTTTCTTTCGGTATCTAAGCTTCAAAATTTTAAGAGATTTCGACTTGAGATAGCTTGGAAACTTTTTAAGATTGGAACAATGATTAAGGTATAAGGTAACAAGCTTACCAAGAGAAACAATTGACGTAGGAATGGTTCTCAATTTTGTGCAATTGTCAAGATACAATTCTTCAAAGTTTGACGATATTGGAGAGAAGTTACGAATTTTCTCTAATGAATTAGAGTAACTAAGATCAACAAACTTCAACCATTGTCAATCCTAGAAAAGAAAAATCTAATTTAGATAAAATATTATTATAAGAAAATCAATGAAAATTTTCGAATCATAAAAGTAGCAATATAATTATCTTCGATTCTTTCCCCAAATTTTTGATGAGGCTATGTTGCAAATCTAATCCAACAAGATCTTTTGTAATAAAGAAAGATGGCAAAGATTTTTAAGCAAATCCACGCCATTTTATCCACTTAAGTTATTCTGTAGATATTCAATATTGGTGAAAAATATTGCATTTTGAACCATTAGCAATCTTAGGTTTTTCATGTTTCTAAAAGCTCGAGGATCAACATCCAACCTTGTGGGTTTAGGTAACTCCAACTTTATAGCTTTAATTGCATCGGTTCCCTACAAACTCATAGTTTAGTAATTCAACATTACTATCGACTTACTTTGACAAACATACTTGTCCATTCTCCTTGGTCGTATCTAGTACAAAGGAAAGAATCCAAAACAACAAGAGCCAATGAATGACCTTTTACAATAACTTGTAGCACGTTTTGAAACATCTAGGTATGTACTGGGTGGATAACTTTTCTTAAAAGCGTGTGAACTAAAAAGTTTAAGGGCATCATTGTGATTAATTCTTTGAATACGATACTTTTCATCAAATTTGTGGATAAAAGTAAATGACGGGTTCTTGTTGTCACAATGATTATACTACCAGCGTCAAACCAATCATGTCTACCAACCAATGCTTCTAACTGCTCAAGCTTATCCACATCATCTAGAGCTATAAGAACTTTATTTGAACGTAGTCTATTTCTTACCATGTTGATTCCTTTATCAAGATTTTCAACCTTCAAAATTTCCTTTAAGATCTCATGGATCTAGTATTTCTGAAGTTGAACGAGGCAATTGAATTGCTTTGAAGCTTCCTTAAGATTTGATAGAAAGCAACATTCAAATTGGAGAGAAATTTTTTGTATAAAGTTTTGGTCAAAGTGGTCTTACCAATGCCTCCAATCCCATATATCGATGAGTGGTTGAGTCTATAATATTATTCATATTTCTTATTAGTTTTGGAGTTATCTAACAATTATTTTTATAAGATACATTATAAGAATCAAGAAGAATCACAACAAACAGACAAATAGATTTTAGTATTAAAGATTTATATCACATTAGCCATGAAATCAATCAACCATATTAACCAAAAATGTGTATTTCTTTCTAAAATAATTTGTACATTTAATCTTTTCAAGACCAAATATAAAAGAATTTTTTTTTTTTTAGGAGAATCCAATTCAGAAAAGCTAATCCATGGAATGGGCGGGACAGCTTCTAATTGTGCTCTTCAATGGCAGACATGCATCCATATTTCCCATCTTGATCTTCCCTCTCAACTCCCCAGCTATTTCACGACACACCTGATTCACGGTGTTCACAAAATTCTTTACTATCACAAAAAGCCCTAACGGATTTTCTCTATCCCCTGTTTCATAGTACTCATTTGTCTTCTTCAATTCATCCAACACTCTTTTTTGTTCTCTTCTTTGCTATCTCAACTTCTTCCATTGAGGAGGAGTTGGCAGCAATGGCAATACTCGGAAGAAAGAGGAATGATGGAAATGAGAAAAAGAATGGAGTGGGGAAGAAACAGCCATGGCGAAAGGCTTACAGCCATCAGAGTGTCCCAACAATTCTTGCAGGAGGAGGAGTTGTTTCTTGTTTTGTCTTCTTCACTCGATTACAAAACTATTGTTTTTGGCTTCTTCTTTCTTTACCCAACCCACGATTAGGCCATATTTAGCGAATAAAAAATAATAAAAATTCAAATAAAGAATTCATCCGTTTCTTTATAGTCAATTCATGGTTTCTTTATAGTCAACATAGTTATCAAAAGTTAAATTAATAATTCAAAAAAAAGAAATCGAGAACATTCTCTTTATTCTTACTTCATAATACTATTAAACTACAAAAGAAAAATAAAATGTTAAATAATTTCTTGTTAATAATTTTCAAACTTTTTAACCACTACCAATTTCCTTTTTGTTGGTCACTACTATTAGGATACCACATGTACTCTATAACACATGAAGAAAAAAAAAGACTCATTTGCTCCTCCGTTGACTCGGGCCGATTTCCATAGTCTCAAAGGTTGTTTCTACCGCTGCAATCTACATTTGGGCTTCTATGGGGTCTACTAAGGAACCACACTAGAGGATGGAAGACCTGTTGGGAGGAGGTGAACTACCTGAACTTGCGGCGCGCAAGCTTGAAGAAGAGGTGGCCAAGCTGCATGCCATCAGCGCGAATGAACCGAACACCTTCGCCGAAGCAGAAAAGAACTCATGCTGGCTGAAGGTAATGCAGGAAGAGATGACGTCCATCACTGGGAACAAGACGTGGAGTCTGGAGGACATGTCGCCGGGACACCGAGCCATAGGGTTCAAATGGGTCTTCTAACTAAAGCGTAACAAAAAAGGAGAAGTTGTGAAGCACAAGGCCCGTCTGGTGGCGAAGGGCTATGTCCAGAAGCAAGGAGCGGACTTCGAAGAGGTATTCGCGCCGGTGGCAGGGTTGGAATCTGTCGCCTATTGCTGGCGATCGCGGCACATCATTCCTGGGAGGTCCACCACATGGATGTGAAGTCCGCTTTCCTCAACAGAGAGCTGAAGGAGACCATCTACGTCCGACAACCACCTATCTTCTTGGACAACCACAACTCCGACAAGGTACTGCGCCTGCAGAAGGCACTCTACGGGCTTCGACAAGCACCACGAGCCTAGAATGCGAAGCTCAATAGTACCCTTCTGTCGCTGAAGTTCAAGCGATATGCCTCTGAGCATGGCATGTACATGCAAGGCCACGACAAACAGCGGTTGATCGTGGGAGTGTACGTTGACGCCCTCATAATCAGTGGAGGCGACATGAAGTTCTTGGGAGATTCAAGAGGGAGATATCAAAGAACTTCAAGATGAGTGATCTTAGCGTGCTCAGTTACTACATCGGCATCTAAGTGCAACAGAGTACTGCAGGCATCACCTTCTGTCAAGGTGCATATGCAAAGAAGCTGCTGGACACAGCTGGGCTAGCAGACAGTAACCCTACAAAGACACCAATGGAGGCCCGACTCCAACTAAGGAAGGTCGACACTACAACGATAATTGACTCCACCCATTACCGCAGCATTGTCGAGAGCCTGCGCTATCTGGTAAACACATGCCATCACCTTGCTTATTCCGTTGGATACATGAGTAGGTTTATGGAAGCACCTAGGAAGGAGCATCTTGTGGCTGTCAAGCGCATCTGTGCTATGTGGTTAGAACCAGAGGCTGGGGTGTGAGATACTGCGCAGAGAGAGGAAAAGAGAAGCTTGAGCTGGTCGGCTATAGTAATAGTGACATGGTCGGTGACGTTGATGATCGTAAGAGCACTAGCGGGATGATTTACTTCCTCTCAGGCACCGCGATCTGCTGGCAATCAACTAAGCAAAAGGTAGTTGCTTTATCTTCTTGCAATGCAGAGTACATTGTCGCTTTGACGGCAGCAACACAGGGGGTCTAGCTTGTGCAACTGATGGAAGAACTCATCGAAAGAGAAGGCGATCCACCAATGTTATACGTGGACAACAAAGCTACGATCTCCCTGATCAAAAATCCAGTTTTGCACGACCGGAGCAAGCACATAGAAATTAGATTCCACTACATCCGGGAATGTGCAAATCGGGGGCTCATTAAGATTGATATCATCCAAACAGAGGAACAAATTGGAGACATCTTCACCAAATCTCAGGCGCGGTGAAATTTAAAGAACTTTGTTTGAAGATCGGAATTCAAACAATAAGGTAGATATACACATGTTTTTAGTCCGTCGGATCCAAGTCGGACCTGATTCGAATCCAGCCCATTTGTAGAACCTGAAGCCAAAGTTTCCTCAACCCAGCCAATTCGCTCTGCAGCCGAACGCGTCTGCGGCCCATCTCGGGAACAGAAGCCCAGCAGCCAACACCTGTAGCCAACGACCCGGGAGCCAACCCAAACCCGCGACTCTAATCGACCTCGACCCGATTCCACCTGTACTACGTGGCGCGTCCTGCTGCAGCCACATGGCACCCAGCGGCACAGACGCACCCTCGGCTTCACTCGGCGTAAAGGGCTCGCGGCGATGCTCCTCCGGAAAAAGAACCATCCATCCCTTTTCTTAGTTGGTTCCGAAAAAAGAACCATTACATCCCTTTTTTCATTGTTGGTTTCGGAATTACCCTTTCTCCTTTTTCTTTGTTGGTTCTGTAATTACCTTTTCCCCATTTTCTTTGTTGGTTGTTTGCCAGCAAAAGCCCCATCCCTTTTCCTTTGTTTGCCAGCAACAGCCCCATCTCTTCCCTTTTCTTTGTTGTGAAATTCCACCCTTGTTTGCCCCATCTCTTTTCTTGGTTCAGAAATTCCATTTGTTTGCCAACAACCGCCCAATCCCTTTTCTTGCCAACAGCAGCCCCAATCCATTTTCTTTGTTCTAGAATTCCATTTGGTTTGCTAGCAACCGCCCCAATCCCTTTTCTTGCCAACAATAGTCCCATCCCTTCCCATCCATTCCCATCCATTTTCCTTTGTTTGCCAACAACTTCCCCCTTTTCATTTGTTTCCCAACAACAACAGCCCCATCCCTTCTCCATCCCTTTTCCTTTGTTTGCCAATAGCAACAACTTCATCTCTTTTCCTTTGTTTGCCATCCATTTTCCTTTGTTTGCCATCCCTTCCTCCTTTGTTTGCGAGCAACAACATCCTCATCCCTTCCCCATCTCTTTTCCTTTGTTTTCTAGCAACAACAGCCGGGTCGACACTCATACGGAGAAAGAGTTCGGGATACTGTTTCTAACGAAATATAAAAGACCCGAAGTACAAAAACCGGGTCGACACTCATAAACGACCCTCAAGTGACAATGCAGCTCTCGAACGCTCCCCCACCTCGAGCGACAGTTAGCGAAGACCTGAAAAAGAAATCTAAAATGCGGTGAGTAAAAAAGTACTCGGTACGCAGCCTACTTGTAGGCTGTCATCGCATCCAGTTCCTGGTAGGTTTCCACGGGCTTTTCTTTAGGCTCTAGGAACTTTGGGCTTAACTCTATAGTTTGGCTGACCTTCTGGTGAGGCTTCCAACGGTGTCGTGGTGTAGTTGGTTATCACGTCAGTCTAACACACTGAAGGTCTCCAGTTCAAGTCTGGGCGACGCCATCTTTGCAGTTTTTATTTTTATAATAATAATTTGTTTTCATTTTGGACCTCTACGAGAAAGTTCAAGAGCCTTCGAGCTTGGTAAGCCCGGGAACCGTGCCCTCGAACACACATGGATTCATTTTAGACCTCTACGTGAAAGTTTAAGAGCCTTGGAGCTTATAGGCCCGAGAACCGTGCCCTCGAACACACATTGAGCATGTAATTAATTCTTTGGACTTTTATTGAAGAAATACGTGTACGAATCAACAAGGACTAGGGTGGAATGATTGTGAGCACGTCATATGCTGGATTTAGCCAAGAAATTTATGAACTCAACTTAGTATCAGAGGTCTAGGTTGATTGGTCCACCAGACGGTTTTTGCTAGACGAAGAGTCATTGAGTCTTTCGTTACGTGATTTTCGAGGCTTCAAATCTCGAACCGTGACGAAAATAAAACTAAAAGTAAAATTAAATTAAACATTTAGATAATGCAATTTAAAATCAAACAACACCTCGACTAGAACAAATTGAAAGGCAACACAAACAAGTGTCGTTAAAATTTGTTACATACGGAGAAAGAGTTCGGGATATTGTTTCTAACGAAATATAAAAGACCCGAAGTACACAAACCGGATCCACACTCATAAACGACCCTCAAGTGACAATGCAGCTCTCGAACACTCCCCCACCTCGAGTGACAGTTAGCGAAGACCTGAAAAAGAAATCTAAAATGCGGTGAGTAAAAAAGTACTAGGTAAGCAGCCTACTTGTAGGCTGTCATCGCATCCAGTTCCTGGTAGGTTTCCACGGGCTTTTCTTTAGGCTCTAGGAACTTTGGGCTTAACTCTATAGTTTGGATGACCTTCTGGTGAGGGTTTCAACGGTGTCGTGGTGTAGTTGGTTATCACGTCAGTCTAACACACTGAAGGTCTCCAGTTCAAGTCTGGGCGACGCCATCTTTGCAGTTTTTATTTTTTTAATAATAATTTGTTTTCATTTTGGACCTCTACGAGAAAGTTCAAGAGCCTTCGAGCTTGGTAAGCCCGGGAACCGTGCCCTCGAACACACATTGATTCATTTTAGACCTCTACGTGAAAGTTTAAGAGCCTTGGAGCTTATAGGCCCGAGAATCGTGCCCTCGAACACACATTGAGCATGTAATTAATTGTTTGGACTTTTATTGAAGAAATACGTGTACGAATCAACAAGGACTAGGGTGGAATGATTGTGAGCACGTCATATGCTGGATTTAGCCAAGAAATTTATGAACTCAACTTAGTATCAGAGGTTTAGGTTGATTGGTCCAACAGACGGTTTTTGCTAGACGAAGAGTCATTGAGTCTTTCGTTACGTGATTTTCGAGGCTTCAAATCTCGAACCGTGACGAAAATAAAACTAAAAGTAAAATTAAATTAAACATTTAGATAATGCAATTTAAGATCAAACAACACCTCGACTAGAACAAATTGAAAGGCAACACAAACAGTGTCGTTAAAATTTGTTACATACGGAGAAAGAGTTCGGGATACTGTTTCTAAGAAATATAAAAGACCCGAAGTACACAAACCAGGTCCACACTCATAAACAACCCTCAAGTGACAATGCAGCTCTCGAACGCTCCCCCACCTCGAGCGACAGTTAGCGAAGACCTGAAAAAGAAATCTAAAATGCGGTGAGTAAAAAAGTACTCGGTAAGCAGCCTACTTGTAGGCTGTCATCGCATCCAGTTCCTGGTAGGTTTCCACGGGCTTTTCTTTAGGCTCTAGGAACTTTGGGCTTAACTCTATAGTTTGGCTGACCTTCTGGTGAGGGTTCCAACGGTGTCGTGGTGTAGTTGGTTATCACGTCAGTCTAACACACTGAAGGTCTCCAGTTCAAGTTTGGGCGACGCCATCTTTGTAGTTTTTATTTTTATAATAATAATCTGGATTCATTTTGGACCTCTACGTGAAAGTTTAAGAGCCTTGGAGCTTATAGGCCCGAGAACCGTGCCCTCGAACCCACATTGAGCATGTAATTAATTGTTTGGACTTTTATTGAAGAAATACGTGTACGAATCAACAAGGACTAGGGTGGAATGATTGTGAGCACGTCATATGCTGTATTTAGCCAAGAAATTTATGAACTCAACTTAGTATCAGAGGTCTAGGTTGATTGGTCCAACAGACGGTTTTTGCTAGACGAAGAGTCATTGAGTCTTTCGTTACGTGATTTTCGAGGCTTCAAATCTCGAACCGTGACGAAAATAAAACTAAAAGTAAAATTAAATTAAACATTTAGATAATGCAATTTAAAATCAAACAACACCTCGACTAGAACAAATTGAAAGGCAACACAAACAAGTGTCGTTAAAATTTGTTACAAACGGAGAAAGAGTTCGGGATACTGTTTCTAACGAAATATAAAAGACTCGAAGTACACAAACCGGGTCCACACTCATAAACGACCCTCAAGTGACAATGCAGCTCTCGAACGCTCCCCCACCTCGAGCGACAGTTAGCGAAGACCTGAAAAAGAAATCTAAAATGCGGTGAGTAAAAAAGTACTCGGTAAGCAGCCTACTTGTAGGCTGTCATCGCATCCAGTTCCTGGTAGGTTTCCATGGGCTTTTCTTTAGGCTCTAGGAACTTTGGGCTTAACTCTATAGTTTGGCTGACCTTCTGGTGAGGCTTCCAACGGTGTCGTGGTGTAGTTGGTTATCACGTCAGTCTAACACACTGAAGGTCTCCAGTTCAAGTCTTGGCGATGCCATCTTTGCAATTTTTATTTTTATAATAATAATTTGGATTCATTTTGGACCTCTACGAGAAAGTTTAAGAGCCTTCGAGCTTGGTAAGCCCGGGAACCGTGCCCTCGAACACACATTGATTCATTTTAGACCTCTACGTGAAAGTTTAAGAGCCTTGGAGCTTATAGGCCCGAGAACCGTGCCCTCGAACACACATTGAGCATGTAATTAATTGTTTGGACTTTTATTGAAGAAATACGTGTACGAATCAACAAGGACTAGGGTGGAATGATTGTGAGCACGTCATATGCTGGATTTAGCCAAAAAATTTATGAACTAAACTTAGTATCAAAGGTCTAGGTTGATTGGTCCAACAGACGGTTTTTGCTAGACAAAGAGTCATTGAGTCTTTCGTTTCGTGATTTTCGAGGCTTCAAATCTCGAACCGTGATGAAAATAAAACTAAAAGTAAAATTAAATTAAACATTTAGATAATGCAATTTAAAATCAAACAACACCTCGACTAGAACAAATTGAAAGGCAACACAAACAAGTGTCGTTAAAATTTGTTACATACGGAGAAAGAGTTCGGGCTACTGTTTCTAACGAAATATAAAAGACCCGAAGTACACAAACCGGGTCCACACTCATAAACGACCCTCAAGTGACAATGCATCTCTCGAACGCTCCCCCACCTCGAGTGACAGTTAGCGAAGACCTGAAAAAGAAATCTAAAATGCGGTGAGTAAAAAAGTACTCGGTAAGCAGCCTACTTGTAGGCTATCATCGCATCCAGTTCATGGTAGGTTTCCACGGGCTTTTCTTTAGGCTCTAGGAACTTTGGGCTTAACTCTATAGTTTGGCTGACCTTCTGGTGAGGATTCCAACGGTGTCGTGGTGTAGTTGGTTATCACGTTAGTCTAACACACTGAAGGTCTCCAGTTCAAGTCTTGGCGACGCCATCTTTGCAATTTTTATTTTTATAATAATAATCTGGATTCATTTTGGACCTCTACGAGAAAGTTTAAGAGCCTTCGAGCTTGGTAAGCCCGGGAACCGTGCCCTCTAACACACATTGATTCATTTTAGACCTCTACGTGAAAGTTTAAGAGCCTTGGAGCTTATAGGCCCGAGAACCGTGCCCTCGAACACACATTGAGCATGTAATTAATTGTTTGGACTTTTATTGAAGAAATACGTGTACGAATCAACAAGGACTAGGGTGGAATGATTGTGAGCACGTCATATGCTGTATTTAGCCAAGAAATTTATGAACTCAACTTAGTAATAGAGGTCTAGGTTGATTGGTCCAACAGACGGTTTTTGCTAGAAGAAGAGTCATTGAGTCTTTTCGTTACGTGATTTTCAAGGCTTCAAATCTCGAACCGTGACGAAAATAAAACTAAAAGTAAAATTAAATTAAACATTTAGATAATGCAATTTAAAATCAAACAACACCTCGACTAGAACAAATTGAAAGGCAACACAAACAAGTGTCGTTAAAATTTGTTACAAACGGAGAAAGAGTTCGGGATACTGTTTCTAACGAAATATAAAAGACCCGAAGTACACAAAGTGGGTCCACACTCATAAACGACCCTCAAGTGACAATGCAGCTCTCGAACGCTCCCCGACCTCGAGCGACAGTTAGCGAAGACGTGAAAAAGAAATCTGACATGCGGTGAGTAAAAAAGTACTCGGTAAGCAGCCTACTTGTAGGCTGTCATCGCATCAAGTTCCTGGTAGGTTTCCACGGGCTTTTCTTTAGGCTCTTGGAACTTTGGGCTTAACTCTATAGTTTGGCTGACCTTCTGGTGAGGATTCCAACGGTGTTGTGGTGTAGTTGGTTATCACGCCAGTCTAACACACTGAAGGTCTCCAGTTCAAGTCTGGGCGACGCCATCTTTGCAGTTTTTATTTTTATAATAATAATCTGGATTCATTTTGGACCTCTACGAGAAAGTTTAAGAGCCTTCGAGCTTGGTAAGCCTGGGAACCGTGCCCTCGAACACACATTGATTCATTTTAGACCTCTACGTGAAAGTTTAAGAGCCTTGGAGCTTATAGGCCCGAGAACCGTGCCCTCGAACACACATTGAGCATGTAATTAATTGTTTCGACTTTTATTGAAGAAATACGTGTACGAATGAGTATCTTAGGTCTAGGTTGATTGGTCCAACAGACGGTTTTTGCTAGACGAAGAGTCATTGAGACTTTCGTTACGTGATTTTCGAGGCTTCAAATCTCGAACCGTGACGAAAATAAAACTAAAAGTAAAATTAAATTAAACATTTAGATAATGCAATTTAAAATCAAACAACACCTCGACTAGAACAAATTGAAAGGCAACACAAACAAGTGTCGTTAAAATTTGTTACAAACGGAGAAAGAGTTTGGGATACTGTTTCTAACAAAATATAAAAGACCCGAAGTACACAAACCGGGTCCACACTCATAAACGACCCTCAAGTGACAATGCAGCTCTCGAACGCTCCCCCACCTCGAGCGACAGTCAGCGAAGACCTGAAAAAGAAATCTAAAATGCCGTGAGTAAAAAAGTACTCGGTAAGCAGCCTACTTGTAGGCTGTCATCGCATCCAGTTCCTGGTAGGTTTCCACGGGCTTTTCTTTAGGCTCTAGGAACTTTGGGCTTAACTCTATAGTTTGGCTGACCTTCTGGTGAGGCTTCCAACGGTGTCGTGGTGTAGTTGGTTATCACGTCAGTCTAACACACTGAAGGTCCCCAGTTCAAGTCTAGGCGACGCCATCTTTGCAATTTTTATTTATATAATAATAATCTGGATTCATTTTGGACCTCTACGAGAAAGTTTAAGAGCCTTCGAGCTTGGTAAGCCCGGGAACCGTGCCCTTAAACACACATTGATTCATTTTAGACCTCTACGTGAAAGTTTAAGAGCCTTGGAGCTTATAGGCCCGAGAACCGTGCCCTCGAACACACATTGAGCATGGATTTAGCCAAGAAATTTATGAACTCAACTTAGTATCAGAGGTCTAGGTTGATTGGTCCAACAGACGGTTTTTGCTAGACGAAGAGTCTTTGAGTCTTTCGTTACGTGATTTTCGAGGCTTCAAATCTCGAACCGTGACGAAAATAAAACTAAAAGTAAAATTAAATTAAACATTTAGATAATGCAATTTAAAATCAAACAACACCTCGACTAGAACAAATTGAAAGGCAACACAAACAAGTGTCGTTAAAATTTGTTACAAACGGAGAAAGAGTTCGGGATACTGTTTCTAACAAAATATAAAAGTCCCGAAGTACACAAACCGGGTCGACACTCATAAACGACCCTCAAGTGACAATGCAGCTCTCGAACGCTCCCCCACCTCGAGCGACAGTTAGCGAAGACCTGAAAAAGAAATCTAAAATGCGGTGAGTAAAAAAGTACTCGGTAAGTAGCCTACTTGTAGGCTGTCATCGCATCCAGTTCCTGGTAGGTTTCCACGGGCATTTCTTTAGGCTCTAGGAAGTTTGGGCTTAACTCTATAGTTTGGCTGACCTTCTGGTGAGGTTTCCAACGGTGTCGTCGTGTAGTTGGTTATCACGTCAGTCTAACACACTGAAGGTCTCCAGTTCAAGTCTGGGCGATGCCATCTTTGTAATTTTTATTTTTATAATAATAATCTGGATTCATTTTGGACCTCTACGAGAAAGTTTAAGAGCCTTGGAGCTTATAGGCCCGAGAACCGTGCCCTCGAACACACATTGAGCATGTAATTAATTGTTTGGACTTTTATTGAAGAAATACGTGTACGAATCAACAAGGACTAGGGTGGAATGATTGTGAGCACGTCATATGCTGGATTTAGCCAAGAAATTTATGAACTCAACTGAGTATCATAGGTCTAGGTTGATTGGTCCAACAGACGGTTTTTGCTAGACGAAGAGTCATTGAGACTTTCGTTACGTGATTTTCGAGGCTTCAAATCTCGAACCGTGACGAAAATAAAACTAATAGTAAAATTAAATTAAATATTTAGATAATGCAATTTAAAATCAAACAACACCTCGACTAGAACAAATTGAAAGGCAACACAAACAAGTGTCGTTAAAATTTGTTACAAACGGAGAAAGAGTTCGGGATACTGTTTCTAACAAAATATAAAAGTCCCGAAGTACACAAACCGGGTCGACACTCATAAACGACCCTCAAGTGACAATGCAGCTCTCGAACGCTCCCCCACCTCGAGCGACAGTTAGCGAAGACCTGAAAAAGAAATCTAAAATGCGGTGAGTAAAAAAGTACTCGGTAAGCAGCCTACTTGTAGGCTGTCATCGCATCTAGTTCCTGGTAGGTTTCCACGGGCTTTTCTTTAGGCTCTAGGAAGTTTGGGCTTAACTCTATAGTTTGGCTAACCTTCTGGTGAGGCTTCCAACTGTGTCGTTGTGTAGTTAGTTATCACGTCAGTCTAACACACTGAAGGTCTCAAGTTCAAGTCTGGGCGACGCCATCTTTGCAATTTTTATTTTTATAATAATAATCTGGATTCATTTTGGACCTCTACGAGAAAGTTTAAGAGCCTTCGAGCTTGGTAAGCCCGGGAACCGTGCCCTCGAACACACATTGATTCATTTTAGACCTCTACGTGAAAGTTTAAGAGCCTTGGAGCTTATAGGCCCGAGAACCGTGCCCTCGAACAAAAGACTCAATGACTCTACATCTAGCGAAAACAGTCTGTTGGACCAATCAATCTAGACCTCTGATACTGAGTTTAGTTCATAAATTTCTTGGCTAAATCAAGCATATGAAGTACTCATAATCATTCCACCCTAATCCTTGTTGATTCCTACCGGTATTTCTTCAATAAAAGTCCAAACAATTAAGGTATTTCAAATATTTTTGTTGCAAATGTTTTATTTTGAACAACAAAGAAAAGCTAGGAAAATTTGATTCTAAGAGGATATTGGTATTTTTCTTGGTTATTCATCTATTAGTAAAGCTTATAGAGTTTTGAATAAGAGAACTTTAGTTATAGGAGAATTTATGCATGTGGTATTTGATGAATCTTGTAATAATATTTAGTCTATTTGTAGCGATGATTTAGAAAGAAATTTTGGAGATTTACTTGTCATGACAAAGGAAAATAAACTCTTTCAAGTAAAGAAGAAGGAGCTTAAATGAGGAGGAAGGAGGTTCTTCATCAGTGCCAAAAGTATGGAGGTATGCCTCATCTCATCCCAAGGACTTGATTATTGGTGATCCCGACCAAGGTGTGAAAACTCATTCCTTTATTAATTTATTTTATAATCTTGCTTTTTTTTTTTTCTCAAATTGAACCAAAAAGTCTTAAGGATGCTGAAAATGATGAGTTTTAGATTTTAGCTAGGAACTAAATCAATTTGAAAGGAACGAAGTTTGAGGCTTAGTCCCTAGGCCCTCTAATATTTTTATTATTGGAACCAAATAGGTTTTTAGAAATTAAATTGATGAAAATGGGAATATCATTAGAAATCAAGTTAGACTTGTAGCTTAAGGTTATTATCAGGAGGAAGGTATAGACTATGAAGAAACTTTTGGGAGATTAGAAGCTATTAGAATGTTACTTGCATTTTCTTTTTACAAAAATTTTATATTATATCAAATGGATGTGAAAAGTGCTTCTTAAATGGTTATATTATGGAGGAAGTTCATGTAAAACAACTTCCTCGATTTGAAAATCAAATCCAATTTTGATTCTCCACATCATATCTATAAGTTGAAAAAGGCTCTTTATGGCTTAAAACAAGCTCCAAGAGCTTGGTACGATAGACTTAGTAATTTTCTTATTGAGAATGATTTCAAAATGATAAGCTCGATACTACTCTCTTTATTAAAATTAAAGAAAAATATATGTTATTAGTGCAAATATATGTAGCGGTTCTTGCAGGATCAGCAATGAGAAGTTTTCCTCCGCTGTGATTATATTATATTTGGTTCTACTAATTCTTCTTTATGTGAAGAATTTTCTAAATGTATGATGAGTATGATGGGAGAGCTCGGTTTCTTTCTTGGACTTCAAATCAAACAACTGATAGATGGTATTTTCCTAAATCAAGAGAAATATACCAAGGATTTACTCAAAGGTTCAAGTTCAATGACGGTAAGATTGCAAAAAAAAAAAAAAAAAAAAAAAAAAAAAAAAAAAAAAAAAAAAAAAAAAAAAAAACTCCAATGAGCACATCTACCAAGCTTGACAAGGATTTAAAAGGTAAATGTGTAGATATAAAATCTTATCGAGGTATGATTCGATCTTTAACTTTACTTGACTCATTTACATGTCGTTAAAAAAATATTTAAATATTTGCTTAGGACTATTAATTTAGAATTGTGGTATTCTAGAAATGTTGAGTTTAAATTTGTAAGATATTCTGATGCGAATTTTACGGAAAGTTTACTTGATCATAAAAGTACTAGTGGAACTTGTCAATTTCTTAATAGTTCATTAGTTTCTTGGTTTAGTAAAAAGAAAAATTCGGTTGTCTTATCTACTACTGAAGCGGAATATATTGCGGTTGCCAGTTGTTGTGCTCAAATTCTTTGTATGAAACAAACTCTTTGTGATTTTGGATTAAAATTTGATAGTGTGCCTATATTTTGTGATAACACTATGCTATTAATCCTGTTCATCATTCGAGAACTAAACATATTGATATTAGACATCATTTTATTAGAGAACCGGTGAAAAATGGACATATTATTCTTGATTTTGTAAACTCTAATAAACAATTAGCAGATATTTTTACCAAGTCGTTAAATGAAGAAATTTTTTTTTTTTTTGCAAAAATAGGTTTGAACGGTATTATTCGCTGCCATATATCTTGAATTTGAATTTGGTATTACTAGGTGTGATATATTTTGTATTTTATAATCTTATTTAAAGGCATGTTATATTTTGTATTTTATAATCTTATTTAAAGGCATGTTATTAGAGGAGCATGTCATTCTTTTATTATTTTTTATTGTTCTTTTTTATAATTATAAAGGGGAGAAAATTAGAAAAAAATATGCTATAAGTTTGTTATTTTATAATTAATGAATCACTTCGTTTTATTTTATAATTAATTAATCATCGTTGTTGTGATGTTTCATAATTCATTGAAGCATTAATATAGGGAGAGAATAGGGATTTGAGTGAATTTCAAATTTATGATAATATATTAGAATGTCTATTATGATGCATCAATATTATTATTTGGACATGTTCATTATTTTAAGTTTTATGGATCTCATACCATTTTTCTTGAAATGGTTTGTCATCATAAAAAATAAAAAAGAGGAGATTGTTGGCTTTTTGGCCCTTAATCTCAAATTACTTAATTAATGTTTTAATTATTAACAATTCACAGTATTTTGTACACAGTGTAAGGTTGAGAATAATGATTTCAACGTCTTTTTTGGTTCATTCAAATTAGAGATAAAACGAAGAAGTTCCCGTCAAAACAAATACCCGACGTGATGATGTTAAAATCGTTATTCCCAACCTTACCTTGTGGACAAAATATTGAGAATTGTGAATAATTGAAGATATGTTTGTTATCATCCAAACATTAATTAATTAAAATTAACTAATTTGAGATTAAGGGCCAAGAAGCCAACAATCTCCCCTTCCTGACGACGACAAACCATTTCAAGGAAAATAGTACGAAATCCATCCAATCTAAAACTTAAAATAATGCACATGTCCAAATAATAATATTGAAGCACATGATAGGCATTCTAATATATCATCATAAATTTGAAATTCACTCAAATCCATATTCTTCCTCTATATTAATGCTTCAATGAATTATCAAACATCACAACAACGAAGTTATTCATTAATTATAAAATAACAAACTTACAATACATTTTTCTTAATTTTCTCCCCCGAAAAAAGAACAATAAAAAATAATAAAAGAATGACATGCTTCTCCTAATCACATGCCTTTAAACAAGATTATAAAATTCAAGATATATCACACTGAGTAATACCAAACTCAAATTCAAGATATATCACACTAAATAGTACTAAGCTCAAGCCTATTTTTGTAAAAAAATTTCTTCATTTAACGGCTTGATAAAAACATATGCTAATTGATTATTAAGAATAATATGTTCATTTTGCACCTGCTCTCCAATAAAATGATGTCTAATATTAATATGTTTAGTTAAATTAATAGTAGTTGTATTATCACACAATATAGGCCCACTATCAAATTTTAATCCAAAATCACAAAGAGTTTGTTTCGTCCAAAGAATTTGAGCAACTAGCAACCGCAATATATTCCGCTTAGGGAGTAGATAATCCTACCAATTTAAACTCAACATTTCTAGGATACCACAATCCTAAATTAATAGTCCAAGCAAGTATTTAAATATTCTTTTAACGACATTTAAATGAGATTCCTTAAGACAATATTGAAACCTAGCACGAAGACATATACTAAACATAATATCAGGTCTACTAGCAGTCAAGTAAAGTAAAGATTCAATCATACCTCGATAAGATTTTATATCTACACATTTACCTTTTTCATCCTTGTCAAGCTTGGTAGATATGCTCATTGGAGTTATTGCAATCTTACCTTCATTGAACTTGAACCTTCTGAGTAAATCCTTGGTGTATTTCTCTTGATTTAGGTTCTAAGTAAATCCTTGGTGTATTTCTCTTGATTTAGGTTCTGAGTAAATCCTGGTGTATTTATCTTGATTTAGGAAGATATCTTTAGTTGTTGGATTTGAAGTCAAAGAAAGAAACTGAGCTCTCTCATCATACTCATCCTACATTTAGAAAATTCTTCACGTAAAGAAAGATTAGTACAACCAAAGATAATATCATCCACATATATTTGCACTAATAACATATCTTACATTTAGAAAATTCTTCACTTAAAGAAAGATTAGTACAACCAAAGATAATATCATCCACACATATTTGCACTAATAACATATCTTTTTCTTTAATTTTAATAAAGAGAGTAGTATCGAGTTCACCCATTTTGAAATCATTCTCAATAAGAAAATTACTAAGTTTATCGTACTAAACTCCTAGAGATTGTTTTAAGCCATAAAAAACTTTTTTTTCAACCTATAGACATGATGTGGAGAATCAAAATTTTTAAATAAGGAGGTTGTTTTACATAAACTTCCTTCATAATATAACCATTTAAGAATGCACCTTTGATATAATATAAAAATTTTGTAAGAACAAATGCAAGTAACATTCTAATAGTTCTAATCTAGTAACGGGTGCAAAAGTTTTTTCATAGTCTATACCTTCCTCCTGACAATAACCTTGAGCTACAAGTCTAGCTTCATTTCTAATGATATTTCCATTTTCATCCATTTTATTTCTAAAAACCCATTTGGTTCTAATGATGGAAATATTAGAGGGCCTAGAGACTCATTCCCAAACTTTGTTCCTTTCAAATTGATTTGGTTCAATTTGAGAAACAAAAGCAAAATTATTAAATAAATTAATAGAGGAACGAGTTTTCCCACCTTGTTCAGGATCACCAATAATCAAGTTCTTGGGATGAGATGAGGCATACTTCTATACCTTTGGCACTAATGAATAACCTTCTTCCTCCTTTTCGTTTAAGCCCACTTTTTCTTTTCACTGAGGTAAATGTCCAAAATTTCTTTCTAAATCATCACTACAAATAGACTCATTAGAAATATCATTATAAAATTCATAAAATACCACATGCATAGATTCTTCTATAACTAAAGTTCTCCCATTGAAAACTCTATAAGCTTTACTAGTAGATGAATAACCAAGAAAAATACCAATATCGGTCTTAAAATCAAAATTTCCCATCTTTTCTTTGTTGTTCACAATAAAACATTTGCAACCAAAAACTTTGAAATACACAATATTTGGAATTTTATTATGTCAGAGTTCATAAAGAGTTTTATTAGGATCTAATTAAAACTCTATTTGAAATATAACAGGCGATATTAACAGCTTCCGCCAAAAAAATATTTCGGTAAATCATATTCATTTAACATTGATCTAGCAAATTCTTGTAAAGTACGATTTTTTTTTTATTTTTTTTTCAACCACATCCTTTTATCTTTTCTTTGTTGTTCAAAATAAAACATTTGCAGCCAAAAACTTTGATATACACAATATTTAGAATTTTATTATGTCAAAATTCATAAGGAATTTTATCAGGATCTAATTAAAACTCTATTTAAAATATAAAAGGTGATATTAACGACTTCCTCAAAAAAAAAAATTTAGGTAAATCATATTCATTTAACATTGGTCTAGCAAATTCTTGTAAAGTGATTTTTTTTTTTTTTCAACCACACCCTTTGAGGAGTCATTGAGAAAAGTCATGATAATTGTTGAGGAGTCCTTGAGAGAAGTCATGATAAAAATCATTCTCTTCACAAAAAATTTCAATTTTCATACTATCTAATTTTCCTCCATGGTCACTTCTTAGTAATTAAAAAAAATCTTTTTCATTTTGAACTATTTTACAAAACTAGCCAATCTTTTTAACAAAACATCATTTTTATGTTTTATCATCAAAACCCAAGTAAATCTCGAAAAATAAAAAAAAAGTACATTTTCAATGAGAGTACCAGAGTCATTACCTATAGTACCCTTACCAATTATTTTACCCTTCTTGTTGTCGCCAAAAGTTACTAAGCCACCATCCTTCTTGTAAATACTCACAAACTTGGATTGGTTTCCCATCATGTATCTTGATCAACCACCGTCCAAATACCACTTATTTTTTCTTGGAGGCTTTCAAATGAACCTATAAACAAAGATATTCAAAATGAACCTTTTGGTACCCATACTTGTTTGGGTTCTAACAAGTTAGTCTTCACAAATTTAGGAATCATGTTTGCATTCATATTAAAAAAACTTACCACACGAGAAACAAACAACATCATGCAGGGATTTATTTCTTGGACTAAGTTTATGTATTCTATTTTGAATGGAAAAATTATTTCTTAAAACATTGTTAAATTTTATATTTTGAGAAAATTTTGCTTCCGAAGGAATGTTTTAAGAATTTTTCAATTTAAAGCAATTAGGTCTAATATGACCTTCACACCACAATAATGACATATAGGCACAAATCTAGATTTATCATACTGAGATACAAATTTGCATCTGTTAGGCTTAGACATAATGAGGGATGCTTTAGCAAATATTGTTTTAGAACTTGAAGAAGTAGAACATTCATCAATATAGCGTAATCCTCTTTTATCACCATAAGACTAACATGAAGGAGTAGAACATTCATCAATATAGCCTAATCCTCTTTTATCACCCTAAGGCGGCTTACATGAAGGAGTAGAACATTCATCAATATAGCCTAATCCTCTTTTATCACCCTAAGGCGGCTTACATGAAAGAGTAGAACATTCATCAATATAGCCTAATCCTCTTTTATCACCCTAAGGTGGTTTACATGAAGGAGTAAAACATTCATCAATATAGCCTAATCCTCTTTTATCACCCTAAGGCGGCTTACCTGAAGGAGTAGAACATTCATCAATATAGCCTAATCTTCTTTTATCACTCTAAGGCTTACATGAAGGAGTAAAACATTCATCAATATAGCCTAATCCTCTTTTATCACCCTAAGGCTTAGGCTTACATGAAAGAGTAGAACATTCATCAATATAGCCTAATCTCACCCTAAGGGGGCTTACATGAAGGAGTAGAACATTCATCAATATAGCCTAATCTCACCCTAAGCCTAATCTCACCCTAAGGGGGCTTACATGAAGGAGTAAAACATTCATCAATATAGCCTAATTCTCTTTTATCACCCTAAGGCTTACATGAAGGAGTAAAACATTCATCAATATAGCCTAATCCTCTTTTATCACCCTAAGGCTTACATAAAGGAGTAGAACATTCATCAATATAGCCTAATCCTGAGCACCTATAGTTAACTTTTTAATAGACTCTTTAGCCTTACTAAGTTCTTGCATAGTATTTGATTCCTTTTCTTTGAGTAATTTAATTAACTCATTTTTTCACAACAATTATGCTCAAGAAATTTAATTTTATCAATTAATGCAGTTTTCTCATCACAATCAAATACATGTTTTTTATCGGGTATATCAAATTTTACGACATAAGTTACTTTAAATAATTGAATAAAGACTTATTTTTAATAATTGAGCCTTATATTTCTTTCGAAGCATAGGATACTTTGAATCAAGTTTTTCTAAATCAAGTCGGATCTCCTCAACAACTTTAAATAATTCATCCTAAGATGAGATTCAAGAATGACCTGTCTTCTTCATCCTCTTTGTCACCGTGAGCCGTGACTTCATCCTCTTTGTCACCGTGAGCCGTGACTTCATCCTCTTTGTCACCGTGAGCCGTGACTTCATCCTCTTTGTCACCGTGAGCCGTGACTTCATCCTCTTTGTCACCGTGAGCCGTGACTTCATCCTCTTTGTCACCGTGAGCCGTGACTTCATCCTCTTTGTCACCGTGAGCCGTGACTTCATCCTCTTTGTCACCGTGAGCCGTGACTTCATCCTCTTTGTCACCGTGAGTCATGACTTCATCCTCTTTGTCACCGTGAGTCATGACTTCATCCTCTTTGTCACCGTGAGCCATGAAGCAAAAATTTGAGTTAGTTCAAGAGTTTTCCAAATTTCATATGCTAAACAACACATAGATACTCTGTTAAATTAATCACTACTTAGGGCACAACAAAGACAATGTAGAGCACTAGCATTAAATACATTTATTTTATATCATGTTCATCAAATTCATTCTCTCATTTAAGCTCCTCAATATTATAAACAATTTTTATTGGAATATAAGGGCCTTTACTAACATTTAAGCAAATAAAATTTCATTCTAGCTCTCCTTGAATATAAGGGCCTTTACTAAGATTTAAGCAAATAAATTTTCATTCTAACTCTCCTCGAATATAAGGACCTTTACTAAGATTTAAGTAAATAAATTTTCATTCTAGCTCTCCAATACGTATAATTTGTTCCATCAAAATAAGGAGGTCTAGAAGTTGAAACCGTTTTTAACACAGATTTTCCATAAGCTCTAAAAATAAAGTTTATATAAAAAAAAAAAAAAATCAATAAGAGCAACTGCTCTCATAATTGTTGGATCGTATAACAACCTAGAGGGGTGAATAGGGTTTCAACAATATAATTATTAATTTTTTTTTAATAACAATAAAACTTGATACCATGCAATACCATAGAATAAAACTTAACAATAATTCAAATAGAAAAAGGGTTAGAAAATATAACACCGTAGTTTTATAGTGGTTCCGTCAAACTCGACCAACTCCACTCCCCAAGTGCGTTTGGAAATTTGAATAAAACTTTCTGACTCTTTACTCGGATCAAAGCCCAACCGCTACAACGCTTCTTTTACGAGTTCAAGAGCAAATTCAATTCTTTCCACGGCTCAAGATCAAACCGATACACCGCTCTTTTTACGAGTTCAAGAGTAAATTCAATTCTTTCCATGGCTCACGATCAAACCGGTACATGTCTAAAACTTTATAGAAACACACCACACACCACAACTCTCTGAAGGAGTGGATTTACAATTTTCTCAAGAAATAAAATTGGAAGCTTGCGAGAGATAACAATGGAGGCTTTTAAAAAAAAGTTGGAGGCTTTTAAAAAAAAGTTTTAGATCGAGGAAACTATGAAACTATGGGAGTTGTGTATTGTGTTCTATGATCTGTGTGTTGTGTTCTGAAGAAAAATATGAAGAATATACATCTCTCTCAAAATAGAATAAACAAGAAATAAAATTGGAAGCTTGGGAGATAGTAACAATGAGGCTTTTAAAAAAAAGTTTATGATGGAGAAAACTTGGAGGCTTTTAAAAAAAAGTTTAAGATCGAGGAAACTATAAAACTATGAAACTATGGGAATTGTGTATTGTGTTATATGCTTTGTGTGTTGTGTTCTATGCTTTGTGTGTTGTGTTCTATGCTTTGTGTGTTGTGTTGTGAAAAATATGAAGAGATGATGAGTTTAAATAGTGATCAAGTCCTAAAAATAGGAATTGATACGTACCACTAAAACATGAACGAGACTTTAACCACTAACACTAATATTTATTTATTTTTAAATTTACCATAAAAAATTATAGACCACATGTTTCATTTAAATATATATATATATATATATATATATATATATATATTATTTTAAATAAATATTAAAAAAAAATTAAATTCATTTTTATTATATATATTATACATATTTAAATGTAATAATATAATAAAAAAATGTTAATGAAAACAGAGTAACAATTAAAAAAAGTAATGGAACAGTTTTATAAATCTAATTAAAATCATTAAAATGTAATTGAAATAATTTTATAATTCAAATATTTTTCTCTCTAGTTTTTGTAATTAAAATCATTATAAATGTAATTGAAATAATTTTCTTTCTTAACCTAAAACTTTGATTGTTACTCTACCAAAGTTATAAATGTCATATTTTTATTGGTCCATGATGTCAATTTTGCCGCTGGTTCATGATGTCAATTTTGTCACCACATCATCAATTTTGTCACCACATTATCACGTCAGGTATCTTGTTTTGACTGAAACTTCTTCGTTTTATCTCTAATTTGAGTGAACTAAAAAAGACGTTAAAATCGCTATTTCTAACCTTACACTGTGGACAAAATACTTAAAATTGTTAATAATTGAAGATAGATCTGTTATCATCAAAACATCAATTAATTAATTTGAGATTAAGAGCCAAAAAGCCAATACAATGTGTGTTCGAGGGCACGATTCTTGGGCTAATCAAGCTCTAAGGATCTTAAACTTTCTCGTAGAGGTCTAAAATGAATCCAGATGATAAATATAAAAATAAAAATAAAAATTTCAAAAATGGCGTCGCCTAGACTTGAACTAAAGACCTTCAGTGTGTTAGATTGATGTGATAATCAAATACACCACGACACCGCTGGAAGTTTCCCCATAAGGTTAGCCAAACTATAGGGTTAAGCCCATGTTGAGTTTTATGTCCTAAAACTCATAGTTTGTAAACAAAAACATATTCTATTTTCAATAAAGTTATTATTGATATTTATTCAGTAACGATTGTTATTGAATAAAGTGAATTTTACGACCATTAATCTAAATTCAATAAACTAAGAACACTCTAGCTATAGTATGATTACTTGAACTATATGTAGAGACATAAGAGTGAATCAAGTTCAAGTATATAGTCAAAATGATCTATAGTACAGGGATAAGGCTGAGTACCTTATCCTCGAGACACAATGGGTGTGGCCCACTTTGTATATGATATAAACAATGTGATCACTAAATTGTACATGTGGAGATATGTGAGTTGGGGCATCCTATGCAATGAGTATTGCATAAGATCGGACCATGAAGAAAATCACTCTTACTTTATAATGTCGTTTACTGTTTAGACTAATTTTTTCATTCGATGACCTTGGTAACTCGACATTAATCCTTAGATAACTATGAACTCCTGTTTATTCGAAATTATTCTTAGATTTGCATGGGTGAAAGTGACTCGAGTTTGCCGACTCAATAAGCCTCCCATTTCAGGGTTAAGACTGGGTGAATAGCTGGGAACATAGGGTGCAAGATAGAACTCACTCCTACCCGCTTTTAGGGATAGTAGAGAGGTTGTTCCCTTAAATACTGACTCCAAGTCTTGAACAAGGGGCCCCACCCTCTCATTGGCTCGAGAGGGATTCGGTTTGGTGGTTGGACCACAAACCAATTGTTCATTAGAGGATCAGTGGGACTTAAGGAACAAGAAGTAACTTTAGGGGTAAAACGGTAAATTGACCCAACTCTAGTTACGAACAACCTGTGAAGGATCGACTTGCTAATCATAGTTATATCAAATGGACAAAAATATATCTATAGTGAGGGGAGTGCAACTACTAGGCTATAGTGGAGTGTCCTAGTAGTTAACGAATGTTGGTTAACTGGGTTAATGAGTTTAGCCAGTTAATCTCGGATCATTGGAGCCCATGATCTATAGGTCCATTAGGTCCCCCTGCTAGCTCATATCGGACTAAACCTTAGAATAGTGTGACGAGTGAGTTCGAAGTGTTCGAATTCAAATTAGGGAATATGCACTACATATATACGATATATTTAACCGCATTTTTGTTTTAATTACGAATTAAACAAAATTTGAAATTAATTATTTAAATTAATTGTTGAATTATAATGGAATATTGAGTGTTAATATATGATTTAACCAAACTTGCATGTTTGCCACATAATCCCACAAATTTGAGTGGAATTTTGAGTATCAAAATTTGGTTTAACCAAACTTGCATGTTTGCCAAATAAACCCCACAAATTTGAGTGGAATTTTGAGTGTCAAAATTGGGTTAACTCAAACTTGCATGCTTGCCACATAATCCCACAAATTTGAGTGGAATTTTAAGTAACATTTGGTAATATCAAATTTGCATGAACATGCAAATATGACTCTATAAATAGAGTGATCACTTACATGTAAATCCTTCTTGAAAAACTTTGAGAAAATTCTCAAAACTCTCTCTCTTTGCATATACAAAATTCGTATCAAGTTTAGTCACTCACCGGATTCCACAATCCCATTTTAAGGCCGTAGAATAGTAGGGAAGACACTAGTGGTGATTCGAAACCGGTTCATGAGGAAAAATGAATTTGAACTACAAAAGGTTAGTATTCAAACTCATTCAGTTTTAATGCTTTTGAGCATGATAGCTAATTTACTATAATTGATGTACTTAGAGTGCCTAAGATCCAAATTGCTTCCGCACGTGTTATAGTAACACCATCAATTGGTATCAGAGAAAGTTTTAGGCACTTTATATACATTAATTTGAGCATGGTGGATACCATCTCATGAATGAAATTTTGTGGTTGCTAAAGTGGATGTTTATGGTTTTGGTATTTTTTTTTTTTATGCTTCCATTTGATACAATTACTGTAATTGGCCTAATGTGTATGGGTTTTAATGAGTGAAGAAAGGTCTATAATTTTTATGGAGTCCTTAGCGTCCATTTTAGGTTGTAATTAATCGATAATGAAAACAAAAGCAAGCTGAACCAAAGAAGATGGAAGAGGCGGTTTGGGTGTTTTTCTGCTGGTTAGGATCCGGTTCAACATTTTTAAGGGTTGGTTCGATCGATTCGTGATCCTCGGGAGTGGTTCACGTTAATTTCAAATTATTAATGTAATAATTAGTTAATTGCTTGCTTTAAAATGCCAAAACCAGCCCACTTTAGTGTGTTTAATTAATTATGCATTGTGAATGTATGTTTTAATTAAATAGAAAATGTATTTGCATAAAGTATGTCATATAGATTTAAAATCCCACCATAGGCTAAGCATGTTTCATGCATTACAAGTATGTTATAATGTATATGCATAAAGTATGTCATATAGATTTAAAATCCCACCATAGGCTAAGCATGTTTCATGCATTACAAGTATGTTATAAGTGTTATAACGTAAAGTATGCATGTTTAGGGTTCCATGAGTGATAGATATAAATTGTTATATTATTGCATGGAATGAATGATTTTATAATTGTTATATAAAGCATGTTAGATGCATGTTATAGGTTATTTTCAACGTCATAAAACGAGATAGACGTTAAAATCTATAACACAGATAAATGCATGCTCACTTAAGGTTAACAACCAAGCACGATCAATTTTAATAGTTAAAATAGGTCGATATCTTGTGAAACTGCGGTTATAAGGAAGCTCACCTGGCACGATCTTGTCTATGGCTAGAGGTACTTAAGTTGACGGTTTACGGAACACCTGCTACCTGGGGATCAGGTCAGTACTTGAGCTTAGTTAGCCCAGTTTATAAGCATGCGTGAGTGATGTAAGTTTTTTTTTTAAATAAAAAATCACCTAGACATCATAGGTAAAAATCCAGTATAAATGTTATACTTGGAAAAATCACCTAGACTTAGGTTATATTTAATTAGCCGGAATATACCTAAGTAATAAGTATACCCAACCATCTAAAATACATAATGGGAGGAAAAAGGTATATGAGATACATCGTTTTCTTTTTATGCTCTCTGGAAAATTCACATCGTGAGATTCATGCTCGGTCTCGTGTCGCCCTGGGAGCGGCCTCCATTCGGAAGGTATTTGCACGAGTCAATAACAATGTGAATAGATAAAGTATTTATAGTAAGTGAGAGAAGGAAGTATATCAACACATCCAATGGTCTCCACCACTAGGTTGCATCGTGAGATTCTCATGTTCTGTCTGCATGTTTCCCTAGAGCAACTACCCATTCGGAGGGTCGTAACATGTAAGGACCGGGTTGACTCGATGGCTCTAAAAGGCGGGTAAATTTTTCCTTCTGGATAAAACCATTAAAATTTAAAACAGAATTTACATTATAATCAAAATAGTGTGCAATACAACATAATAGTTAAAAAACATAATAAGGAATAGACACAAAACATTTTAAAACAAAGGTTTGAGAACGATGGGTGAGGTTAGTCTATGGCACCTGCTCCAGAGTCCGCTTCTGACCTTGACCAGCTCCTTATCACCTGGAAAAAAAAATGGAGAATAAGGAATGAGTACAAGACTCAGTAAGTAGCCTACTTGTAGGCTCTTAATCGTGTTCTTGATATGCTCGGGCACCACATTCTTTGTTCTTACTTGTTCTTGATCTTGTTCTTGTTGTTAGTACTTAGGCCTTTTTAATTCTTGTTCTTGACTTGGGGTTCTTATCTTGATCTTTCTTGATGACCTTGATCCTTGAATCCTAAAACCTTGGTTTTCCTTTAAAGCCTTAGTACTATGGTTTTTGGTTCTTGGTCCTTTGTTCCTGGTTCTTGTCCTTAGAACTATTATCTTGATCCTTGTTCTATTCCTTGATCTTTCTCTTGTTCTTGGTACTTTCTTGGTTCTTGTTTTGTTCTTGATTCGTTCTCCAAGACACTCCCCCTAGGATTTACGGCATTAGACATGTACCTGACAATCTTGTGTCCAAGGCTTCATGTGTTCCAAGTGACACAGCCTTAACCTACGTCCAAGGCTTCATGCGTTCCAAGCGACGTAGTCTTACTGCATCTTAGAGTTTGTCCTTCGATACGGTCTGCTTAATCCTATGCCTAAGGCTTCATGCGTTCCAAGCGGCATAGTCTGAAAACCTACACCCAAGGCTTCTTACGTTCCAAGCGATATAGTCTTAATACTGCATCAAGGGCTTACCCCATAATACAGTCTGCTTAACCTATGCCCAAGGCTTCATGCGTTCCAAGCGGCATAGTCTGAAAAACCTACATCCAAGGCTTTTTACGTTCCAAGCGATGTAGTCTTAATACTGCATCAAGGGCTTGCCCTATAATACAGTCTGCTTAACATACGCTCAAGGCTTCATGCGTTCCAAGCAGCGTAGTCTAAGTCATGAGCATGCTGTACCGTGGGAGGTCTTAGAAGGTTCTTGATTCGTGGCTAAGGTAACGTACTCTCTTCTTGTTCCTACATGACTTTAGACTACTCCCTTTAATAGACCGTAAAAGTCACTTGCTCGGTGCATACTTAAACATGGCATCTTGCAAGTCTGCCGGGCATCTCTTCTAGGTGAGGAAAACTTGAGGCATGACATCCTGCAAAGGAAACATGGTGCAGGGCATCCCACCTAGAAGGGCATCCCACCTAGAAGAGGAATTCTTGGGCACCGCTTGGTGGGAGGTCATGGATAACTTTGGACATGACTAGAGTATTACCTAGCATTCTTGAGTTCCTTGTGTTTGGGGACCTTGGTCCCTCATCCTTGAGTGGTACCTAACATTCTTCTTACTTGGGTAGTTGTAAAGCTTGTGTGTTGTTGTTCTTGGTTCTTAATCTTGTAAGTTTCTAAGGCCCTTGATTTATTGAGGTATAAGTTGTAACTTGTATTTGTAACCATATGAACCCATCTTAGTGTGAGTTGTTCTAGAAGGTCATAGATTCCTAGGGAGTTCTTTAGAGTGTTCTAGAAGAGTCTAGAGTCTTGTGGCGTTTCCTTTAGGTGGTTCTTGGGTCCTAACTTGGTTTAGGTACCAAACTTGCTCCAATCAACTTGAAACCTCAAACTTATCTTCATGCCCTTCATAATCGACCTTATAAGAAGTAGCGAATCATTTGAAGCATGTATAGACCTTGAAATCTCTTAAGTAGTCCTAGGGGCATTTTGGTCATTTTACACCTAATTCTTAGTTTTGCTACTTAACGTTTTCCAATGGCTTTTCAAACTTCACCAAATCATCAAACATCATAAAATAAGATCTACTTCAGGGTTTCATAGCATTTGGAGGTCATCTAGGTCATGAACCGTAGGTAGATGTCCTTAGGGGCATTATGGTCATTTTGCACCATTTCTTGGTTTACCTACTTATCCTTATCCAATGACTACCAAACTTACCTCAACATGTTCTGGTATCCTCAGCATTAAAATTTCATAGACAGCAGAGTTCATCTAGTGGGTTATTTTAACGTTACCTAAATCCCGAAAAATTTGTTCGGTTCAAGGTCTTAACTTACAGTTCCTAGGGTTTTTTCTTTCATATATCCTAATTTCATACTTGGTTTAGAGTTCATATAGAAGTCCAAGCGATTCCTACAAGCATTTCTTAACAAAAAGTCCAAGGTGGCTACTTACCTTGTTGTCAACGTTCGGGAACTCTTCTCTTGAGCTTCCGGTACCCGAATTACTTCAACTTTCCTTTCACAGACTCCTTATTGTGTCTACTTTCTGGAACATAGAGTTTTTCATGAGAACCGGTCTGGAAGGGAGTTAAAATAGAGAAAAACTAAGGGAAGGTCGAGTTTTGGGTTGACATGGCCGGTTCAACTGAACCGACCACGTCATCGTCCTCTTCCTCCAGACGGGAAGAAGACGCACGCAACCGTTCGTGCTGCCATCTGTAACTCGCCCTCCCCAGCTCCTATCATGCCGTTTCACCCCTCGATTCCTTCAAGAAACTTAAAGAGGGTGTTAGAAGAAGAGCTAGGGATAGATTTTGTACCTTTTCTTGGATTGTAGCCTAAGATATTTGCTTCCAAAGTTCGTCCAAAATATGATTTCTCGCCAGAGTAAAAACAGAGGATTTCTTATTGGGTAGCTGATTCTAGGGGTTTTCGAAGCTCGATTTCTTCACGAAACCTCTTCCTTATTCTTCCTTCAAGATAAAGGAATTGGTTTGGAGGAACAACTTTGAGTGTGGGATCTTAATTTTGAGAAACCACTCTCGGTCTGCAAGTTACCCAACACCTCCAATTTTCGATCTCTTGGGTATCTTGTTCTACGACGTTTCAGCTCTCCATTCCTTCATAGAACTTGTGGGTAATCGTGTTTAGAAGCTATAGGAACAAGTTTGAAAGGAAATGGTGGAGAATTTCTCTCGAATTTAGAAGAAACCCAAGAGTAGGAGACCCAAAATCTAAACACTTATTGACAACGACTGGGAGCTCGAACTTGCTCGATTCTTGTTCCAAACGATTGCCACAACTTCAGAATTTATAGGCGAAACTTAAACCGACATTGGGAGCTCGTCGTGAATTGTCGGTTGGATTTTCTGGAAAATTCATCGGAAATATCTACTCCGATCAGAGACTCACCGACTTTGGTTTTGAATCCTAGCGGTTGGATGTGATGATCTGTCCATCTTCTAGATCATATCCAATTTTAGGGAAGATCTAACTGTTGATATTTGAGTTTTGAGAGATTTTGCTCAGATAGTCACTATAGATGCTCTGATTCTGATCAGAGGGGCATATTCATAATTATCCATTCTTCCAGGGGTATTATGGTAATTTTTCACTTTCCGAATATTTTAATATTATTTAAAATCCATAATTTTTCTAAAAATCCTTCATCTCAGGTTGATCATTCTTTCCTTGTTGAGCATCTTGAAATTTCTTCTAGATAAGGAACTAAAAATCCGGAAAGATCCTTAATAATTGAAAAAATGACCTTTTTGCCCTTTTCACTTACTTTTACATTCCAATCCTTTTTCCATAGGTCTTAAACTCCTTAACATTACTTGTTAGGGTATAAGAATAACTTGCTTGAGATCATCATCCTTGATTAATGCTTAGTTTCTCCCCTTTTGATCATTTGGGTCTTACATGGGCGGCTTATTTTAGTTGGATCTAATTCCTTTCATTTTTTGGGTGTTACATAACATGAGAGTCAGAACAACGCAAACTCCAGAAATTGTTAGAGCCGATCTCTGAGGTCTGAAAATGGCGGGTCACACTTACAATGAATTACTAAGAGTTAGTATATTCTTGACCAAAGTGGCGACGACTAAAACACTATAGGAATAAGAGTTATTATGGGATTAGTGTTTAAGTCAAGAATGTCTTGGTTTAGTGAAGGAGTGATTGACTGTCCCTCGGTAGCAATTGCTCTAATTCACTAAAGTATCGTTGCAAATTAATAATTTTGGGTACATTATTACATTTGCTAAACTTGATTGGATTAAAAAGGATTAAGTCAATTCATTAATAGAATGTGTTTTAAATCTCAGCATGTTAAGCTCAATAGTACAATTACTCGCTTCTGAGAAATTAAACGGCGACAATTACGCAACTTGGAAAGCAAACCTAAACACAATAGGTGTAATTGATGATTGAAGGTTTGTTTTAACTGAGGAATGTCCTCCAAAACCCATCTCAAATGCAAACTGAACAGTTCGGGATGCATATGACAGATGGACAAAGGCAAATGACAAAGACCGAGTGCACACTTTAGCTAGCATATCTGATGTTTTGGCTAAGAAACACGATGTTATGAGTACTGCTAAAGAGATTATGGAATCTCTAAAAAGGGATGTTTGGACAACCATCCTTCTCCCTTAGACATGACGCCATAAAATACGTTTACAATTGTCGTATGAAAGAAGGGACCTCAGGTAGAGAACATGTACTGGGCGTGATGGTCCATTTCAATGTGGCAGAAGTAAATGGAGCTGTCATTGATGAGAAGAGTCAAGTCAATTTTATCATGGAGTCTCTTCCGAAGAGCTTCTTCCAGTTCCGCACAAATGCGATGATGAACAAGATAGAAAATAACTTGACTGCTCTTCACAATGAGCTACAAACTTATCAGTCCCTCTTAACGAACAAGGGACAAATAGGAGAAACAAATGTTGTTGTCTCTAAGAAATTACTACGAGGAAAATCAACTTCTAAAAATGTTTTGTTAAAGAAGGAGGGTAAGGGGAAAAAAAGATTCCTACTGACCACAAACACAAGGTTCAAAAAGCAGATAAAGGAAAATGTTTCCATTGCAACGAAAACAGGCACTGGAAGAGAAACTGCCCAAAATACCTTGTAGAGAAGAAAGCTGAAAAGGCACAACAAAGTAAATTTGATTTACTAGTTGTAGAAATATGTTTGTAGAGTATGATCACTCAACCTGGATACTGGATTCAGGGGCCACTAATCATATTTATTCTTTTTTTTTTCACGAAACTAGTTCCTAGAGAATGCTTGCGGAAGGCAAGATAACACTTAGGGTTGGAACAGAAGATGTTGTCTCAGCAAGATCAGTAGGAAATTTAAAGTTGTGTTTTTTTTTTAGATAGATTCATTATATTAGATAATGTACTTTTTGTTCCTAGAATAAAAAGAAATCTAATATCTATCTTTTTTTTTATTAGAACAATTCTATGATGAGTTTCACTCAACTACCTGATTCGTTTTGGAGACTGCTGCATACATTTTGAACATGGTTCCTTCAGAGTGTTTCAAAAACGCATTATGAGTTATGGAGAGGGCGTAAAGGTAGTTTACGTTACTTCAGGATGTGGGGATGCCCAGCACATGTGTTGGTGCAAAACACTAAGAAAATAGAACGTCATTCAAAATTATGCCTATTCATAGGATAACCCCAAAGAGACGAAAGGTGGTCTATTTTATGACCTCAAGAAAACAGAGTGTTTGTATCAACAAACGCTATTCTTAGAGAAAAACCACGTAAGAAATCATCAACCTCGCAACAAACTATTGAGTGAGATTTCTAAAGAAGCTACTGATAAAAACAAAAAGAGTTGTTGATCAGGCTGGTCATTCAACAAGAGTTGTTGATGGAGCTGACACTTCTGGTCAATCACATCCTTCTCAAGAGTTGAGAATGCCTCGACGTAGTGGGAGGGTTATAACTCAACCCGATCGTTACTTGGGTTTGCAGAAACACAGGTCATCATACCTGATGATGGCGTTGAGGATCCATTGACTTATAAACAAGCAATGAATGATGAAGATATATATCAGTGGATCAAAGCGATGAATCTTGAAATGGAGTCAATGTACTTCAATTCAGTCTGAGAACTTGTAGATCAACCAGATGGGGTAAAACTTATTGGTTGCAAATGGATCTACAAGAGGAAACGAGACCAAGCCAGTAAGGTACAAATCTTTAAAGCTCAACTTGTAGCAAAGGGTTATACCCAAAGAGAGGGGTGGACTATGAAGAAATCTTCTCTCATGTTGCTATGCTTAAACAGATTAGAATACTCTTTTCCATTGCCACATTTTATGATTATGAAATTTGGCAAATGGATGTCAAGTCAGCCTTTCTAAACGGAGATCTTGAGGAGAGTATGTATATGGCTCAACCAGAGGGGTTCATTGAACAGGATCACGAGCAAAAGGTTTGCAAGCTTAAAAGATCCATTTATGGGTTGAAGCAAGCATCTCGATCTTGGAATATAAGGTTTGATACTGCGATCAAATCTTATGGCTTTAAACAAAATGTTGACGAACCTTGTGTTTACAAGAAGATAGTCAATTCTACAGTAGTTTTCCTGGTGTTGTACGTTGGCGATATCCTACTCATTGAGAATGATGTGGAATTTTTGACTGACATTAAGTATTGGCTAATGACACAATACCAAATAAAACATTTGGGAGAGACTCAGTTTGTTCTTGGAATCCAAATTGTTCGGAATCGTAAGAACTAAACACTAGCATTGTCTCATGCATCATATATCGAAAAAATGTTGGTTCGATATAAGATGCAAGACTCCAAGAAAGGATTATTACCTTTCAGGCATGGAGTTCATTTGTCGAAGGAACAAAGTCCTAAGACACCTCAAGAAATTGAGGATATGAGACATATTCCCTATGTATCAGGAGTCGGTAGTCTGATGTATGCCATGTTGTGTACCTGACCCGACATATGCTATGCTGTGGGAATTGTAAGCAGATATCAGTCCAATCCGGGACATGCTCATTGGACTGCCGTTAAAAATATCCTCAAGTATCTTAGGAGAACGAGGGACTATATGCTAATGTACGACACTAAGGATCTGATCCTTACAGGATACACTGACTCAGATTTTCAAATCGATATCGATTTGAGGAAATCGACATCGAGATCTGTTTTCACTCTAAACGGAGGAGCAATAATATGGATAAGTATAAGGTAAGGTTGCATTGCTGATTCCACCATGGAAGCTTAGTATGTTGCTGCTTGTGAAGTAGCGAAAGAATCAGTATGGCTTAGGAAGTTCTTAACTGATTTGGAAGTCGTTCCAAATATGCATCTGCCAATAACTCTTTGTTGTGATAACAGTGGAGCAATTGCAAATTCTAAAGAACCAAGAAGCCATAAGCGAGGAAAACATATTGAGCGCAAATATCATCTCATAAGGGAGATTGTGCAACGAGGAGATGTGATCGTCACACAGATAGCTTCTGAGCACAACATTGTTGATCCATTTACAAAGCCCCTCACGGCTAAAGTGTTTGAAGGGCACCTAGTGAGTCTAGGACTATGAGTTATGTAATCTAGAGCAAGTGGGAGAAAATGCATTGGTATGTGATGCCTGTATTTATGTCTTTCTCTCTACTCAACATTATAAAATCTCACTAGAGTTTTAGTCCAAGTGAGAGTTTGTTGGGTTTTATGTCCTAAAACTCATAGTTTGTAAACAAAAACATATTCTGTTTTCAATAAAATTATTATTGATGTTTATTCAGTAAAGATTGTTATTGAATAAAGTGAATGTTACGATCATTAGTATAAATTCAATAAACTAAGAACACTTTGGCTATAGAATGATTACTTGAACTATATGTAGAAACATAAGAGTGGATCAAGTTCAAGTATAAAGTCAACATTGTTCCGAGAGGGATTCGGTTTAGTGGTTGGATCACAAACCAATTGTTCATTAGAGGATCAGTGGGACTTAAGAAACAAGAAGTAACTTTAGGGGTAAAATGGTAAATTAACCCAGCTCTAGTTACGAACAACCTGTGAAGGATCGACTTACTAATCATGGTTATATCAAATGGACAGAAATATATCTATAGTGAGGGGAGTGCAACTACTAGACTATAGTGGAGTGTCCTAGTAGTTAACGAATGTTGGATAACAAGGTAAATGAGTTTAGCCGGTTAATCTCGGATCGTTGGAGCCCATGATCTGTAGGTCCATTAGGTCCCCCTGCTAGCTCATATCGAACTAAACCTTAGAACAGTGTGACGAGTGAGTTCGAAGTGTTCGAATTCAAATTAGGGAATACACGCTAAATATATACGATATATTTAACCACATTTTGTTTTAATTATGAATTAAACATAAAGAGAGAATTGGAAATATTTAAATATTTTAATTATGAATAGGGATTTATAATCAATACGAATTCATTTGGATTGACATTTTATTTCATGTTAAATATTAATTAAATTTTTTATTTAATCATTTAATATTATTTTGATTTGAAATTAATTATTTAAATTAATTGTTGAATTAAAATAAAGAAAGTCAAAATGTTGACTTCACCTAATTGAAAAATACATGCTTGAGTGTTAAAATTTGGTTTAACCAAACATGCATGTTTGCCCAAGAAACCCCCACACATTTGAGTGGAATTTTGAGTGTCAAAATTTGGTTAACTTGAACTTGCATGCTTGCCACGTAATCCCACAAATTTGAGTAGAATGTTGAGTGTCAAAATTTGTTAATCTCAAGTTTGCATAACATACAAATATAACTCTATAAATAGAGTGATCAACCTGCATGTAAAGTTTGCTTGAAAAACTTTGAGAAAATCTCTCAAAACTCTCTCTTTTACCTATACTAAATTCTTATCAAGTTTAGTCACTCACACGATTCCACAATCCTGTTCTAAGGTCGGAGAATAGTAGGGAAGACACTAGTGGTCGTTCAAAACCGGTTCGTGGGAAAAAAGGAATTTAAACTAGAAAATGTTAGTATTCAAACTCATTTAGTTTGAATGTTTTTTAACATGCTAGCTAATTTAATTTACTTGAACAAACTTAAAATCCCTCCTGGTAGAACAAACTTAAATTATTTGTAACTTAAAATTCAGGTTCTTAGAACAAACTTAAAATACGTTCTTACAACAAACTTAAAATCTCATGTTCTTATAACAAACAAATATAAAAGCACCTGTTATTAGAACAAATATAAAATCAGAGGTTCGTAAAATAAACTAAAAAGCACCTATTCTTAAATCAAACTTAAAATCACTTGCTCCTAGAACACACTTAAAATCCCTTCTTGTAAAACAAACTTAAATTCTCTGTTCATACAATAAACTTAAAATCCAAACAAACTTAAAATAACATTTGTGTTCCTGCCACAAACTTAAAATCTTGGTAGAAAAACTTAAAATTCTTTATACTTCAAACAAACTTAAAATTCACTAGGTTCAAACTTAAAATCCCAATTTTAAAATTAACGGTAAAAAAAACTTAAAACATGTCCTGATATTTTTTTTCTCTCCTCACCACCACTCAAACTCTGGTTTATCTTCTTTTTTCTCTCTCCTCAGGGTTACAAACTCTAAGTGGCTTTATATTTTATTTTTGTCTCTACTCGTGACTTCTCTAATGGAGGCGATTGTCGGAAACGCGACCACTCTAATGGCGGTTAATGTCTTGTTTCTCTCTCTATTCACCATTACAAACTCGAAGTGGCTTTATATTTTTTTTTCTGTCTCTACTCGTGACTTTTGTGATGGCGGCGATTGTCGAAAATAATAGACCACAGCTACTCATATTAATATTGAACTTTTGTTATAAAACAATACAAAACATAGAAATATGACCATAACACCTCCCATCTCATATCTGAAAAGTGAAGGATGAAAATGAGAAGGAAGTTGTAGTAAGACTTTAACAAAATCGATTGGCATGAACTGGAGGTGACCCCAAAGATGAGTGAGTACTGGAACACCATCAATCTCAGCAATTCAGCGATTGTGACCTTGTAAAAACAAATAAAATGTCTGGTTTTGAATTAGAAGGTATTTATAAAATACAAAATAGTTCAAATGTGTATTTACACTCCACCAACCCGGGGTGGAATTAAATTCACCACCTAACAAATGATTAATAGTATTCATATAATAAATATATAAATATTTTGGATAAAAAAAATATTATTTTGGATAAAAAAAATAATAAAACTATTTTAAGTAAGTAACCCATGGGTGGAATTAAATTCACCCCTAACAAATGATTCATAGTATTCATATAATAAATATATAAATATTTTGGGTAAAAACAATATTATTTTGGATAAAAAAATAATAAACCTATTTTAAGTAAAAAATATATAATATTATTTTGAGTAAAAAAAATATAATAGAAATATGTTTTTGAGTAAAAATATAAGATGTTTTAGTAGAACAAATTTAAAATTCATTTTGTTCGATACAACAAACTTAAAATTATATGTTCATAGAACAAACTTAAAATCACCTGTAGAACAACAAACTTAAAATGGCTCCTAAGTAGAACAACAAACTTAAAATCACCGATTCATAGAACAAACTTAAAATCTCATATTCGAACAACAAACTTAAACTCCCCAATTTGTAAAGCAACAAACTTAAAATCCACTATTAGTACAAGAAACTTAAATTTCCCTTATAACAAACTTAAAGTAGTCAGTTTATAAACAAACTTAAAATCTCATGTTCGCACAATAAACTTAAAAATGTCCGTTCATAGAACAAACTTAAAATCTCCTTTTCTTAGAACAACAAACTTAAAATCTCATGTTTGTACAATAAACTTAAAATCGCATGTTCATAGAACAAACTTAAAATCGAACAACAAATTTTTAATGGAGGTCGACTTTGATTGTGCCAATTTTGTTAGCACCAATTGCCATCCTAGTCGCATGACCCTTTTGTTGCTCCTAAGTAGCTGGTTCACAAGTTATCCCCTCCCAAATGTATTTTTTATTTTTATTTTTGTTGTCTTTGTGTTCTATAATGTCATTATTCTCTACTCTTACTTTTAAGGTGTTTGTCTTTTCTCCTTCTTCATGTTCTTCATGTTCTATTAAAAGAAAGTGTTGTTAGTGTGTTACTTTTCTCTATTTTATGTTGTGATCAGAGAGATTATGAATTAAATTAGCATGTTGGAGTTATTCTATTGGAAAAAAGAATTAAAAAAATTATAACCTTGGAAATAATCCTGACCAAATAATTAATACAAACTTAAATAGATCATAACAACAGAATGCAAAGCAGATTTGAACATCAATGCAACTTTTGAAATTAAACATCAATGCACCTTTTGAAATTAACCAACTGACTTCATTAAGAAAAATGAGAATTTTGAAATTATTTGAGGATGCATTTTGTATTGCACTCATAACAATCTTTTAGGAGATAAAAATATTATCTTTGAGTACGATGAGCTATATTTAAGCGTTTCATGAAATACATAACAATATTAAGTTGTGTGAAGATGAAATTGAAATTTTTGAAATCTAAATATTCTATAAAATAAAATAGGTGAATTTAATTACCTAATTTTTTCTAGGGGCTGCCTAAAGTATTAGATAGGTTTTAATATGGTTCTAGTTCAAGTCCCTTAATATTATGGGTTAGAATAGCTCAAGAATTAACTTAGTTGTGTATAGTGAAACTTATTTTGTGAACAAATGGTCAGGATGATTGAGTGGTCTAAGGTGCCAGACTCAAGTTCTACTCTTCATGAAAGGGTGTTAGTTCATCCATTATTTTATTTGTTCAAGGAGAAGGGATGAGGCTGTGTTGAACACAACTCACTGTGGGAAACACTCGCACTCTTTATTAACACCGATCGAGAAGAGAATACAAGACACTCTGTAGAATACTACTGCTTTTTATTGTTTTTGGATTTCTTTTATGAATAACCTAGGTAGGGTGGAGAGGTATTTATACTAAGAGTAAACAATGTATATTTAACCAATCTAAATCTAGACCTAACCGATTTGAATCTAGACCTAACAAATTTGAATCTTTCTCCTAAAATCTCTACCAAAATAAATATACTGGGCTCGTACAATAATTGGGCTTGACTCTATTGGGCTAGTGATGATATTTCAACACTCCCCCTCAGCACTAGTCCTCATTCGCTGCACCATGTTGAGCTGACAGCGAAAGCTCTCATGTTTGCCAGTATTCAACCCTTTTGTAAACAAGTCTGCCACTTGGTCATCTGTCTTGATCTGCTGCATCTCAATTTCTTCCTTTAGGACCTTCTCTCTAATGAAATGGTAGTGCACCTCCACATGTTTTGTTCTAGCATGAAACACTGGATTTTCTGCCAGGCGAATCGCAGATTGGTTGTCGCAAAGAAGTGATATTGGATAGTCAATTTTCTGGTGCAAATCTTCCATCAAGAGTTTTAGCCATGTACTTTCCTGAGCTGCTCCAGCCACTGCTCTATACTCTGCTTCTGTAGTTGATAATGATACTGTTGGTTGTCTCTTGCTACACCAAGAAATTGTTCCCGAACCAAACTTGAACACATACCCAGTGGTTGACCTCCGAGTATCGTGGTCTCCTGCATAGTCAGCATCACAGTATCCAACTAGCTTGCAGTCTTTGCTTCTTTTGTACAAAAGACCATAGTCGATTGTACCTTTGATATATCTCAAGATCCGTCGAGCTGCATCCAGATGAGGCTTCTTTGGACTTTGCATGTATCGACTCATAACCCCAACTGCATAAGAGATATCAGGTCGAGTTAAAGTTAGGTAGATAAGACTACTTACTAGTTGTCGGTACGTTGTTTCATCGTTCAACTCTTTGCCTTCATGTGCACAAATCTTGGCATTTATCTCCATCGGTGTTGAAACTTGCTTGCACTCTAACATGTTGAACTTCTGAAGCATATCTCTTGTATACTTTTGTTGGCAGAGAAACAGTCCTTCATCTGTGCGATCAACTTCTAGGCCTAAGAAGTGTTTAAGCTCTCCTAGCTCTTTCATCTGAAAGCGTATTGATAAATTTTCTCTTGTTTGATAAATTTCTCTTTCATCGTCCCCGGTGATAATCAAATCGTCCACGTAGACCAACACAATTGTCAAATTTCCTTCTCTTTCTTTGATGAATAGGCTTGAGTCTGCATGCGCAACTGAATAACCACTTTGGGTAAGAAATTCAGCAATCTTACCATACTAAGCTCTCGGTGCTTGTTTCAGTCCATAAAGAGCTTTTCTAAGCTTGCATACATAATTAGGATTAGCTGCACTCTCAAATCCCTTTGGTTGGTTCATATAAATCTCCCTGTCTAACTCTCCGTGCAAGAAGGCATTCTTCACATCCATTTGCCACAGTTTCCAATCTTTACTTGCTGCGAGTGCAAGCAGAACTCGTACGGTAGTAATCTTTGCCACTGGACTGAATGTTTCATCATAATCTAGTCCATATTGTTGAGAAAATCCTCGAGCCACGAGTCGAGCCTTGTATCTCTCGATTGATTCATCCGGTCGACGCTTTATTTTATAGACCCACTTGCAAGAGATGGGTTTGACATCTCCTAGTCTTGGCACTAGTTCCCAAGTTTGATTATGCTCCAAGGCTATAATTTCTTCCTCCATCGCTTTCTGCCAAATCGAGTTTTATGATGCTTCTTCATATGTCTCTGGTTCGTAAACTCTATCTTCTACAATAGCGGCATTTGCATACTTAGGATTTGGCCTTCGGATTCTATTTGATCGCCTAAGTTGTTGATGTGTCGTTTCATTTTTATCAGATTCGCTTGATTGAGTCACCTCTTGCTTGTCAATATCAATGTCGCTTGGATTTTCAGATGCATCGACATTTGATTGAATTTGTGTAGTTTGCTCCCCCAGCTTCTGTTGTAGAATTTCTTCGATGTTTGAATCTGATAAGACTTTCTTCTCCGAGGACCACCATGTAGATGCTTCATCAAAAACTACATCTCTTGATGTATAGTATTTTCCACTTGTTGGATCACAGCACCTCCATCCTTTTCTTTGGTTGTCGTATCCAACAAATACACACTTGACTGCTTTCTTGTCAAACTTGCTACGTAGATGGTCAGGCACAAATACATAGCAAACACAGCCAAATACTCGGAAGTAACTAATTGTAGGTTTCATATCCCATAGTATCTCAAATGGTGAGACGAACCCTAGCTTTGGTTGAGGAAGCTTGTTGATCACATGGGCAGCAGTTCGCATAGCTTCAGCCCAAAATCTTCCTGGAACGTTCTTTGCGTGTAACATGCTTCGACAGGTTTCTGCAAGGTGTCGATTCTTTCTTTCTGCTACACCATTTTGTTGTGGCGTGTTGGCACATGTAAATTGACGTCGTATCCCACACTCGTGTAAATATTGATCGAACTCATCTGACGTGTATTCTCCGCCATTGTCTAAACGTAGACAACGAATCTTCGCTCCTACTTCTCCTTCGACCATCATCTTGAATTCTTGAAACTTTGAGAACGTGTCAGACTTTTCTTTCATAAAGAAAATCCACACATATCTTGAGTAGTCGTCAATAAATGTCACCATATACCGCATTCCGCTGATCGATGCTTGTTTGACTGGGCCGAACAAATCAGAGTGAACTAACTCTAATGGTTTCTTTGCTTTGAAACTTGACTCTTTGTATGGTAATTGATGAGCTTTACCATATTGACATCCAGCGCAGACAACGTCTATTTTGACTTCAAGTTGTGGTAGACCTTTGAGCATAGATTTCTCCATAATCAGCTTCAACTTATGGTAGCTAATATGTCCCAATCTTGCATGCCATAGATCTGTCGTCTCATTCTTTCGGGTCTTGTCAACATAGGTAGACTCTGCAGATAGAACGTAGACAGACTCCACTCTTCGTCCTTCTATCATCGGCTTTCCTATTATCTTAACATCTTGATAAACTTTTACATCTTCTGGCCCAAACAAGACATAGCTTCCTGATGTTGTTAGTTGTGACACTGACAACAAGTTCTTCTTTATACCCGGTACATGATAAACATTATGTAGCGACACTGTATCAGACTTATTGCCAGGCATGATTGTCGTATTGCCGATTTGAGCAATTGATAACTGTGTGTTATTTGCTGTACGTACCATACGACTTCCTTTGTACTCTTTCTTGTCTTGCAATTTTCTCTGATCGCCAGTCATGTGATTTGAACATCCTGAATCAACGATCCAGTCATTCTCATAGTTGATATGGTCTTCCATTGTCGCCATGAGTGCTAGCTCGTCTTCTTCTATGGGACATAGTACCTCTGCATCCCATTCATCTTCTATCTTCTTTTTGGATATTGCCACATTGTTTTCAATGGACTTTTTCCTGGACCAACAATCTCTAGACATATGACCCTTTTTCCCGCAGTTATAGCAAATACCACCAAATCTCGTTCTTTGGAAACTCTTGTTGTCATTCTTCTGAGCTCTCTCAGGTTGTGCAATCCCTTGGTGGCTTCTTCTTTTGTCACCATTGTATCCACGTCTGGTAGACGGCCTATTATTGCTCCGACTTTCACTCGTGTAGAGTGCTTCTTCTTCACCCTTCAATGTGAAGCCTCCCATTTGTTTAGCCATGGCTTCTTGGCTGGCTAACAAATTTTCGAACTCTACCAGTGATGGTTGAGTGGGCCATCCTTGTACAGCAGCAATGAAGCTTCGATATTCTGGTCGCAATCCGTGGATTATAATCCTCTTCATTCGAGATTCTACAATAGCGGACTTTGGGTCTAGTTCAGTAATCTCCCGACAGATCGATTTGACCTTGTGGAAGTACTGAGCAATCGTCATATCACGTTGTGAAATTGACAACAACTCATTCTCCAAAAGTTGTAGCCTCGTATCATTCTTCTTTGAGAACAACATCACGAATGTGTCCCATGCTTCTTTCGGTGTCTTGTCATCCCAAATATGTTCTAACATCTCTTCTCCGATGGTGGTCTTCAAGGCAAACATTGCTTTGCCTGCTTTAATTCTCCATTTGCGCAAGGCGTCGTTAGAATTCTCCTCTGGCGGCGTAGTTTCACACCCGCCAACGATCTCCCAAAGATCCTGTCCTTGTAAATAGGACATCATGCATGTTGCCCACGTGTTGTAGTTATTGTTGTTGAGTTTCTTAATTCCTCCAACGATTTGGAAATCACTCATCGTGTTGGCCATACCTCAGTAATACCAAACAAGTTCTTTTGACACAAGACTTGCAGAGTCACATACTTCTCACGACACAAAAGAAACTCACTCACCACTAATCTCAAGAAATCGTTTCTGATGTGGAAGATCAGGCAGAGCTGCAACCACAGAGCATACTAAGAATTCCAAGAGATCAGATAACCTACACTAACCTCGCTCTGATACCAAATGTAGAACACAACTCACTGTGGGAAACACTCGCACTCTTTATTAACACCGATCGAGAAGAGAATACAAGACACTCTGTAGAATACTACTGCTTTTTATTGTTTTTGGATTTCTTTTATGAATAACCTAGGTAGGGTGGAGAGGTATTTATACTAAGAGTAAACAATCTATATTTAACCAATCTAAATCTAGACCTAACCGATTTGAATCTTTCTCCTAAAATCTCTACCAAAATAAATATACTGGGCTCGTACAATAATTGGGCTTGACTCTATTGGGCTAGTGATGATATTTCAACAGGCTGTTGCTGGCAAACAAAGGAAAAGGGATGGGGCTGTTGTTGGCAAACAAAAGAGGAAGGGATGATGGGGGAAGGGATGGGGTTGTTCTGGCAAACAAAGGAAAAGGGATAGGGTTGTTGTTGCTGGCAAACAAAGGAGGAAGGGATGAGGTTGTTGCTGCTGGCAAACAAATGAAAAGGGACGAGGAAGGGACGGGGTTATTGTTGTTGGCAAACAAAGGAAAAAGGATGGGGCTGTTGGTGGCAAGAAAAGGGATTGGGGCGATTGCTGGCAAACAAAGGAAAAGGGATGGGGCTATTGCAGGCAAGAAAAAGGATGAGGCTGCTGCTAGCAAACAAATGGAATTCTAAAACCAAGAAAAGGGATTGGGGCGGTTGTTGGCAAGAAATGGGATGGGGTTGTTGCTGGCAAACAAATGGAATTTCTGAACCAAGGGATTGGGCAAACAAGGGTGGAATTCTAGAACCAAAAAAAGGGACACGGCAAACAAGGGGCTGTTGCTGGCAAACAAATGGAATTCCAGAACCAAGAAAAGGGAAAGGATGGGGCTGCTGCTGGCAAACAAATTGAATTACAGAACCAAGAAAATGGATGGAATAAACAAGGGTGCAATTCCAGAACCAAGAAAAGGGAAGAGATGAGGTTATTGCTAGCAAACAAATGGAATTCTAGAACCAAGAAAAGGGAAGAGATGGGGTTATTGCTAGCAAACAAATGGAATTCTAGAACCAAGAAAAGGGATGGGGCAAACAAAGGAAAAAGAAGGGTAATTCCAAAAAACAAAAGAAAAAAGAAGGTAATTCCAGAACCAAGAAAAGGGATGAGGTAAACAAAGGAAAAGAGATGGTAATTTCAGAACCAAGAGAAGAGATAAGGCTGACAAACAAATGGAATTCCAAAACTAAGAAAAGGGATGAGACTATTGCTATAAACAAAGGAAAAGAGATAGGTAGGGATGGGGCTATTGCTATCAAACAAAGGAAAAGGATAGACTGTTGCTAGTAAACAAATGGAAAAGGGAGGGTAATTCCAGAACTATGGGACTGCCGCTGGCAAAGCTGGCAAACAAATGAAAATGGGATGGTAGTTCTAGATGGCAAACAAATGAAAAAGGGATGGTTGGAAAAGGGTAATTCCAGAACCATGGGGCTATTGCTCGCAAACAAATGAAAAAGGGAGAGGGCAAAAAAGGGATAGGGCTGTTGGCAAACAAATGAAAAAGAGATGGTAATTCCACAACCAAGAAAAGGGATGAGGTTGTTGCTGGCCAACAAAGAAAAGAGATGTAAAAGAAAAGTTTAAATGGATGAGGGTAATTCCAGAACTAACAAAGTTCGAGAACTAACCAAGAAAATGAATAGTAATTTCAGGGATGAGATGTTAATTACAGAACCAACAAAGAAAAGGGATGAGATGGTAATTCCAGAACCAACAAAGAAAATATTGAAATTGAAATCACTTTGATACCAATTTGTCAAAAGTTTGAAGGGGTGTCGAAAGTGAGAGGGACAAGGAAACAAAGAATTGTCCAAAGTTATTACACAATAACTAGATAATAAATTGTTTTATGCAATTCTTCTCCCTTGTTCTTTCTTCTCCCTGCACATTTTCATTCTTCTCCCTGCACATTTTCAAAAGATACATGGAGGAACTCAGATAATAAATTGTTTTATGTTTCTTTCTTCTCCTTGCACATTTTCAAAAGATACCTGGAATCACTCTGATACAAATTTGTCAAAAGTTTAAAGGGGTGTCGAGAGGGAGAGGGACAAGGAAACAAAGAAGTCAAAAGTTATTACACAATAACTCAGATAATAAATTGTTTTATGTTTCTTTCTTCTCCCTTGTTCTTTCTCTCCTTGCACATTTTCATTACACAATAACTCAGATAATAAATTGTTTTATGCTTCTTCCTTCTCCCTGCACATTTTCATTTTCTCCCTACACATTTTCTTTTTTCTCCTTGCACATTTTCTGTCGAAAGGGAGAGGGACAAGAAAACAAAGAATGTTTTCTGTCGAAAGGGAAAGGGATAAGGGAACAAAGAAGTCAACACAATAACTCAGATAATAAATTGTTTTATGCTTCTTTCTTTTCCCTTATTCTTTCTTGTCCATGCACATTTTCAAAAGATACATGGAATCACTCATATACCAATTTGTCAAAAGTTTAAAAGGGTGTCGAAAGGCAGAGAGACAAGGAAACAAAGAAGTCAAAAGTTATTACACAATAACTCAGATAATAAATTGTTTTATGCTCCTTTTTTCTCCCTGCACATTTTCATTCTTCTCCTTGCACATTTTCATTCTTCTCCCTTGTTTTTTCTTCTCCCTGCACATTTTCATTCTTCTCCCTTGTTTTTTCTTCTCCCTCCACATTTTCTTTCTTCTCCCTCCACATTTTCATTCTTCTCCCTCCACATTTTCATTCTTCTCCCTTGTTCTTTCTTCTCCCTACACATTTTCATTCTTCTCCCTGTACATGCTTTAATTCTTTCTTCTCCCTATACATACTTTAATTCTTTCTTCTCCTTGCACATTTTCAAAAGTTTCATTCTTCTCACTGCATATGTTCATTCTTCTCCCTGCACATTTTCACTGCACATTTTCATTCTTCTCCCTGTACATGCTTTAATTCTTTCTTCTCCTTGCACATTTTCAAAAGTTTCATTCTTCTCCCGGCACATGTTCATTCTTCTCTCTTGTTCATTCTTCTCCCTGCACATTTTCATTCTTCTTTCTCCCTTGTTCTTTCTTCTCCCTACACATTTTTATTCTTCTCTTTCTTCTCTCTGCACATTTTCTTTCTTCTCCCTGTACATTTTCATTCTTCTCCTTGCACATTTTCAAAAGTTTCATTCTTCTCCCGGTACATTTTCATTCTTCTCCCGATACATTTTCATTCTTCTCATTGCACATTTTCAAAAGTTTCATTTTCTCCCTACACATTTTCTTTCTTCTCTTTCTTCTCCCTGCACATTTTCTTTCTTCTCTTTCTTCTCCCTGCACATTTTCATTCTTCTTCTTGCACATTTTCAAAAGTTTCATTCTTCTCCCTGCACATTTTCATTCTTCTCATTGCACATTTTCAAAAGTTTCATTCTTCTCCCTACACATTTTCTTTCTTCTCCCTGCACATTTTCTTTCTTCTCCCTGCACATTTTCTTTCTTCTCTTTCTTCTCCCTGCACATTTTCTTTCTTCTCCCTGCACATTTTCAAAAGTTTCATTCTTCTCACTGCACATGTTCATTCTTCTCCCTGCACATTTTCATTCTTCTTTCTCCCTTGTTCTTTCTTCTCCCTGCACATTTTAATTCTTCTCCCTGTACATTCATTCTTCTCCCTGTACATTCATTCTTCTCCTTGCACATTTTCAAAAGTTTCATTCTTCCCCCGGTACATTTTCATTCTTCTCATTGCACATTTTCAAAAGTTTCATTCTTCTCCCTGCACATTTTCTTTCTTCTCTTTCTTCTACCTGCACATTTTCTAGAGTTTCATTCTTCTCCCTGGACATTTTCATTCTTCTCATTGCACATTTTCAAAAGTTTCATTCTTCCCCTACACATTTTCTTTCTTCTTGCACATTTTCTTTCTTCTTGCACATTTTCTTTCTTCTTGCACATTTTCTTTCTTCTCTTTCTTCTCCCTGCACATGTTCATTCTTCTCCCTGCACATTTTCATTTTTCTCCTTGCACATTTTCAAAAGTTTCTTTCTTCTCCCTGCACATTTTCTTTCTTCTCTTTCTTCTCCCTGCACATTTTCTTTCTTCTCCCTGCACATTTTCATTCTTCTCCTTGCACATTTTCAAAAGTTTCATTCTTCTCAGTGCACATGTTCATTCTTCTCCCTGCACATATTCATTCTTCTTTCTACTTACTGCACATTTTCATTCTTCTTTCTTCTCCCTGTACATTTTCATTCTTCTCCTTGCACATTTTCAAAAGTTTCATTCTTCTCCCTGCACATTTTCATTCTTCTCCCTGCACATTTTCAAAAGATACATGGAGACTTTAATTCTCTCTTCTCCTTGCACATTTTCAAAAGTTTCCCTACATTTTCATTATTTTCCCTGCACATTTTCATTCTTCTTCCTGTACATTTTCATTCTCTCCCTGCACATTTTCAAAAGATACATGGAGGCTTTAATTCTAGAACCGAGATGGAGGCTTTAATTCCAGAACCGAGATGGAGGCCTTAATTCCAGAACCGAGATGGAGGCTTTAATTCCAGAACCGAGATGGTAATTCCAGAACCGAGATGGTAATTCCATAATCAACAAAGAGAAGGGAGAACCAACAAAGAAAATATTGAAATTGAAATCACTATGATACCAACTCTGATACCAACCACAAAATAAGACGATTGCTCTAAATCTAACTTGGATAACTCTCACAAAACTGGGTGTTGAAAGGGGAGAGGGACAAGGAAACAAAGAAGTTGTCAAAAGTTATTACAACTCAGATAATAAATTGTTTTATGCTTTTCTTCTCTCCCTTGTTCTTTTTTCTCCCTGCACATTTTCAAAACACATCTCCAAAAGATAAATGTTTCTCCTTTGTTCTTTTTTCTCCCTCACATTCCCAAAAGATACATGGAGGCCCTTTTATAGTTTTCTTAAGTCTAAATTTAGCCCTAACTTCCATCACTTTTCTCTCTCCTATGAACCCTTTTCCTTCTCAAAGTTTCATGCCCTCACTTTCTCCCTCCACAAGCCCTTTCCCGTCTCAAATTTTAGAGTGGTATTTTTGACCAAATAAATATAAAAAAAATCATAATAAAATGATGCAATTCCAAAAAAGAAAAAAAAAATGTTATGGGGTTGGTAATTCCATTGCAGAACCAACACGGATGGTAATTCTAGAACCAATAAAGAAAAGGATGGTAATTCCATTCCAGAACCAACAAAGAAGAGGGGTTGGGGTAATTCTAGAACCATCAAAGAAAATGGGGAACCAACAAAAAAAGATGGTAATTCTGTTAAATAGAAGCTATGTTTCCTTAGATTTCGTGGGTTGTTTTTACTTTTTAAAAAATCTGGATTAAGAGCGTGGCATTTTGGCAACTTTGGGCCAAAGTTTTTGCCCATGTTTTCCATTCTAAGTCTTCAGCAAATCTCAAATCTCTCCCCTTTTACTTTCCATTATTTTTCCTTCCAAGAAATTTTTCTTCGGCCAGTTTTTACGTCGACACTTTCCTCCCAATTGCAAGAGTCAACAAGTGGTATCAGAGCCCGGTTGAAGCCATTGGTGGTATATTATTATGAAGGAGCCAACTTAATCAACATTCAAATTGAATAGCTCAAGTGGTTAGAGCGTCAACTTAACAACACACAGGTCTCAGGTTCGAGTAGAAAAAAATGTAAAGCATGAAAATACACACATCATTGTGTGGGGTCCATTTCGGGCAGGCTCACTCACTCTTCCACGCCACCATTGTGTGATGATGGGCGTTGGGTTGTCGTTGAGCGAGTGATTAGGGAGACCGACGACTACTACCATTGTTCTGAAATTTGGCAACGGCTCTCTTGTTGAGATCGAAGGGCAAGGTGTCACAATCGCACTTTTTAATGGTAGCGGACTTGCGTCGCCTACGGCCGTAGGGAGATCGATGCTCTATTTCTTTGTTGTCTCTTTGTTTTAGATCGATGCTCGGTCTTGTGATTACATTTTGCTGGTCGTCGTCTGGGTCAGGGTGAGATCGATGCTCGGTCTTGTGATTACATTTTGCTGGTCGTCGTCTGGGTCAGGGTGAGATCGATGCTCTATTTCTTTGTTGTCTCTTTGTTTTAGATCGATGCTCGGTCTTGTGATTACATTTTGCTGGTCGTCGTATGGGTCAGGGTGATAAGGCTTCAAGTTGCTCACATGAATTACTGGGTGAATTTTCATCCATGTGTGTAGTGTAACTTTGTAGGAGGTAACCCCGATATTTTTGAGGACTTCAACCGGGCCTTCATATTTTCGAACTAGTCGCTAGTCCTTTTGGTTGAAAAATCTGATCTGTTCTAGTCTCAACTTGATGAGAACTTGATCTCCTGCTCGGAATTGAAGGGGGCGACGCTTCTTGTCCGCCCACTTCTTCATATGCTTGGAAGCTTTCTCTAAATATGTCTGGGCTATATCTGTTGTCTGCTTCCATTCGCTTGTGAAGTTTTGAGCTTTAGGGTTTTTTCCTACATAAGGATGATCAATAATATGTAGTAAGGTCGGTTGTTGTCCACTTACAATTTCGAAGGGGCTCTTCCCCGTAGACGAGCTCGTTTGTCAATTGAAACATAATTGGGCCACATCTAGCAGTTGTATCCAGTTCTTCTGGCGAGCATCGATGAAGTGATGTAAGTATTCTTCGAGTAAGCAGTTGAACCGTTTCGTCTGTCCATCGGTTTGGGGATGGTAGCTCGAAGAGATGTTTAAAGTTATCCCCAAGAAGGCGAATAGTTCGGTCCAAAATGTACCAATGAACCTACCATCCCTATCACTGATGATGCTCGACGGAATGCCCCATAACTTGACAACGTGTTTGAAAAATAATTGGGCTGTTAGTTCAGCCGAGCATAATTTGGGAGTGGGAACGAACGTCGAATATTTCGAGAACTGATCTACGATAATGAAGATGGCGTCATATTCTCCAACTTTTGGGAGGTGTGTTATGAAGTCCAGAGACACACTTTCCCAAGGTATTGTTGGCACAGGTAGAGGTTCCAAGAGTCCCGATACTTTGGCTTTCTCAACTTTGTCATGTTGGTAGAGAGGCACGTCTTGGTGTATTGCATGATATCATCTCGTATATTCGGCAAGAAGTACCCCTTTTTTATTAGGGCATATGTTCTTTGCCACCTAGGGTGTCCTGCCCATAAGATATCATGACATTCCTGAATGAGCTTCTTCCTCAGTTCTCCAGTTCTTGGGACGTATAACATGTTTCCTTTAGTCATTAGAAGGTCTCCCTCAACCCAAAACTGTCGTGTCTTCCCAGCTTTAGCTAGTTCGACGATGGCTTTGGCCGATGGGTCTTTGTGTAAATATTCTTTGATGATGTCGCGCATCGATCCATCGATCTTACTTGAATGGATATGGGCTAACATGCACAGAGACGCATGTTCGCCCTTCCGACTCAGTGCATCGGCTGCTTGATTACTCTTCCCTGCCTTGTGTTCGAATTTGAAGTCGAATTCTGCCAACGACTCTTGCCACCGGGCTTGTTTTGCCGTCAATTTTGGTTGATCAAAGAAGTGACAGATGGCGTTGTTATCAGTCTTCACTATGAACTGTGATCCCAAGCAATACTGTCTTCAGACTCGTAGGCAATGGACTACAGCCAACATTTCTTTTTCGGAGACAGTGTATCTCTGTTCGGCATCATTGAGCTTTCGACTTTCATAAGCGATGGGGTGGCCTTCTTGAATAAGATCATCGCCTAGGGCACAATCGGAAGCATCTGTTCTATTTCAAATGGCTTTGTAACATCTACTAACCCGAGGACAGGACCCCTCGTCATGGTTGCCTTCAGATCTTCAAAGGTCATTTGACATTTATTTGACCACGACCAAGGGTGGTCTTTCATCAAGAGCTCCGTTAAGGGGGCGGCTCGTCGTGAAAACCCTTCGACGAACCGCCTATAGGGACTTTCCACTCTTGGATAGCTGTTATCTTATCGCTATCCATCCCAATCTGTCCACAACTGATGACATGTCCGAGGAAGTTGATGCATGTCTGTGCGAAGGCACATTTTTCTTTCTTGACGTCCAACTGATTCTGCCGCAGCTTGTCAAATACCAGCTTCAAGTGTACCTTGTTTTCCTCCAGGGTTGTGTTGTATACGACTATGTCATCGAGGTACACTATGATGAACTAATCCAAGTATTCGTAGAAAACTTGGTTCATTAACGTGCAAAACATAGCTGGGGCGTTTGTCAAGCCAAAGGGCATCACCAGGAACTCGAAGGCCCCATATCTTGTCACGCACATCATCTTGGACTCGTCCCCCTCGGTAATACGTACTTGGTAGTACCCCGATCGTAAGTCCAACTTCGTAAAGTATTTGGCCCCATGAAGTTGGTCGAACAAGTCGGATATTATCGGTAGTGGGTACTTGTTGCGTACCGTCACCTTGTTTAAGGCTCTATAATCTATGCACAGGCGCAACGTCTCATCCTTCTTTTTCTGAAATAGTACGGGGGCTTCGTAAGGTGCTTTTGCCGGGTGGATGAATCCTGCCGTCAACAACTCATCTAGTTGTTTCCTCAATTCGGCTAGCTCAGGGGGAGCCATCCGGTATGCGTTCTTCGCTGGGGGTTTAACCCCGGGAAGGAGTTCAATTTCGTGATCAATGCCTTGACGGGGTGGTAATGTTTGGGGTAGGCTCTCTGGCATTATGTCAGCGTAACTGTTTAGTACCTCCTTGATTTCATTTGGGATAGTTTCCTCGGTAGTCACTTCTTCCATCAGTGGTATAGCCATAAATGTAGGTTCCTCTCGTGCAAGCTCTCTTTTCAATTGTATGGCCGAGATCATTCTGAGATTACCTGGCTGCTTGATGCTTGCAGGTATTACTGTGGGATTGCGGTCGGTGATCACCAAGCATTTTGCCAGTGGCATTGGGATAACTTTGTGTTCTAAGAGGAACTCCATCCCAAGTACCACGTCAAAGTCGTCCATTCAAACTACGACAAGGTCCAGCTCTCCTGTCCAAGTCCCTAATTTGAAGGGGACTCTTTTGGAAACTCCTACAATAGGCAAGGCCTCAGAGTTGATAGCTTTCATTTTTCCAGGGTTCTTTCCTATGGTGAGTCCCAACCTTCGGGCTTCTTGATCGGCGATGAAGTTGTGAGTCGCTCCTGAGTCTATCAAAGTGCTCTTGCTCAGTCGAGAGTTTATTGTCGCATCTACAAACATGAGCCCTTTCTCTATTATCTTTTTCGGTTCGACCTTCCGTTGAAGGGCTGACAGGAATTTGAGCGCGCCCATTCGGTCGTTGCTCTCTAGGATGGACACTTGGAGTGTAGTGAGAGAGGCTCGATGAGGACAGTAGGACACTTTGTGGGGGCCTTTACACAATATGCATTGTATAGGTATGGTCGGGTGGTTCCTTTGAGGGTAAGGTCCTCAAGATGTCCCCGCTTGGTTGTTTTGAGGAGGTCTATTTGTCACCCGCTTGGTCTATCGTTACCTCCGTTTGGCCTGTTGGGGCTTCCATTTGGGTGACATAGCGGTTTATATGTTTTTCCCCCAGTGTTTAAGGCCTGTGTTGTTTTTCTTTGGTAACTCGCCTTGTTCCCATAGTCTAGGAGTCTCTCGGTGCTAGCAATTGCGGTAGCTAGGTCTTGGACCTTTTTCTTGTGTATTTTTGTTTTGGCCCACGGTTGTAACCCATTTATAAAGAAGAACACCTTGTCCTTCTCTGATGTGCCCCTAATATCTAGCATCAGGGTCGAAAATTGTCTAACATAGTTTCTTATGCTTCCAGTTTGCTTTAGGGGGCTATTAGTTTTTCCATTGCTAGATGGTTTACGTTTTCAGGGAGGAATTGGTCCCTCAACTCTCTCTTGAGGTCTTCCCACAAGTCTATGGTGTACAATCCATTCTCGATGTCTTGTACCTTCAAACGACACCAAAGTTTGGCGTCGTCTATGAGATACATCGAGGCTACTGTCACCTTCATGTCGTCGGTACAAGTCGGTGTGGATTTGAAGTACTGTTCGACATCAAAGATGAAGTTCTCCAACTCTTTGGCATCCCGGTTCCCTTTGAAAGGTCTAGATTCGAGAAACTTCAGTTTGTTGGATCCTATATTAGTTTGCCCAGCCGAGACGTTCTCCACAGCTTTCATGGTCACCTCGATTCGGGTGCTCATGGCGGACAATTTTCTTGCATGTCATGGATCGTTGTTCTGAATTCGTCAGCTAATCCATTGAACAAACTAATCATTGTATTTTTTAGCAGGTCGAACTCTTTGCCACGTCCCTCCTTGTGTGCGACAGAGCTATCGGGGCTACTAGACGGTCTTAGGCTGCTCGTAGAAGCAACCTTTTCTTCGAGTGAGGTCACTCGAAACATCAGTTCTGCGATTGACAACCCATTTAGGTGGTTACCCATTGCGTCGATCTCTACGACTTTTCCACTCAATTCTTTCACCCGTGCTTCCAAGAAGCGGATGGTGTCAGGGACTTCTTTGAGGAACAACATTTCCTCCTCTATTAAGGTAAGCCGGTCAGCTTGTTCTTTGGGTGTCAACTTTTTCGTCGACATGTTCTCGATCTTTGCTATTTCACGGAGCTTACAAAGCTCTGATACCACTTGTCACAATCGCACTTTTAATGGCAGCGGACTTGCGATTGTGCGACACTCACTTTCCAATGACAAGTAAGATAAGCCAATTCGTTCTTGCATCGCTACGGCCAAGCGACGTATGCTCGAGCCTCTGGCCTCAATTTTAAGAGAAGGTTTTAGAAAGCGAGGGCAGAGAGAGATTTTCGAAAGAGAGATTTTTGAAAGAGACGTTATATAAGCAAGCAAGAGAGAAATAACAACGGCTTACAGTATATAACCTTGGGTAGGGAGAAGTTGACAACTAGTCGTATCCCCCTATAGTACATTCTGAGGCATTTCATGTCTGATAGGCCTAGACATGATATTTCTGAAACGTCATACTTCCTAGAAATATAAAAGTAAAACACTAGAATATGAAAAGACATAAGGGGTTGGGCTTGTCATGGGCATGCGGGCATGGGCAACACGCCTTGGACACGCGATACCATCCTGTTCATCAGCAAGGGAGGCGAAGCACCGCAAGCTGACTGACGTCTACTTCATCCTGAGGCTCAAGGCTAACCTTGTGAGCCTGGGTCAACTCGATCAGGCCGGCTGCTCACGCAAGTTCGGCGCACGTCAAACCGTCTTTACATCCTAGAATTGGAGATAGAGCAACCTGTCAGCCTCTCGGCCAAGACCGAAGAGGTATCTTGGAGGTGGAGGTGGAGGTAATCGATGATGGCATAACTGCTCACTCTAGTGAACGTCAAACCCGAGGAAGAGCTCCAGCGTAGCAAAGGCACCAGCTGGGGAGCCAATTCAAGTGAAGGAGGAGCGAGTGTTCGCTCAGATCGGTGAGAGGGACGAGCAACATGAGCACCGGCGATGGGTCCAAGACATAGGGGCAACAAACCATATGACTAGAGGACTAGATCTACATTCTCCGAGCTCGACTCGGGAATTTGTGGGACGGTGAAATTCAGCGCGGCTCTGTCGTTGAGATCGAAGGGCGCGACACCATCTTGTTCATCAGCAAGGGAGGCGAGCACCGCAAGCTGACCGACGTCTACTTCATCTCGAGGCTCAAGGCTAACCTTGTGAGCCTAGGTCAACTCGATGAGGCCGACTGCTTCATTTCCATCAACGACGTATGCTCACACAAGTTCGGCGCATATCAAACCGTCTTTACATCTTGGAATTGGAGATAGAGCAACCTGTCAGCCTCTCGGCCAAGACCGAAGAGGTATCTTGGAGGTGGCACGCAAGGTATGGGCACTTAAACTTTCTTGGTATGGGCACTTAAACTTTTCTGCTCTAGAAAAACTACAGAAGGAGGAGATGGTGCACGGTTTGCCAGCAATCAAAGGCGTGAACAAGCCGTGCGACGAGTACCTCATCGGCAAACAGAGGTGCACCCCCTTTCCATCTCGGACATCCTACCGCGCCGATGAGCCGTTGGAGCTTGTACACAGCGATATCTGTGGGCCCATCAAGCCGGCGACCCTAGGCGGTAAGACCCTCATCCTCCTGTTGGTCGATGACAAAAGCCGCTTCATGTGGCTGATCGTGCTGCAAGCGAAAAGTGAGGCAGCAAAGGCGGTTAAGCGCACTCAAGCGCGAGCGGAGGCCGAATGCGGGAAGAAGATGCGAGTGTTGCGCATAGACTGAGGCGGAGAATTCACCTCAACAAGTTTCGATAAGTACTGTGATGAGTTCGGTATACAACGACAACTAACGGCGTCCTACTCCCCCCAGCAGAACGGAGTGGTGGAACGCCAAAATCAGACCATCGTCGGGACAGCAAGGTCTTTGATGATGACGGCCGGGATGCCTGGGAAATTTTGGGGAGAGGCGATAATGATGGCCGTCTATCTCCTCAATCGGTCACCAACCCGACACCTCGACGGGAAGACGTCATATGAGGCTTGGTACAACAAAAAGCTAGCAGTACATCATTTTTGAGTGTTTGACTGCGTCGCATACATGAAGGTAGCGCGTCCCCACCTCGCCAAGCTCGATCCTAAGGGCCTGAAGGTCGTCTTCATCGGCTATGAACCCAGGAGCAAGGCATACAAACTCTATGATCCTGCAGGGGGGCAAGCTCATGTGTCTCGCGACGTCATCTTCGACGAAAGCAACTTCTGGCAATAGAATGATGTGATCGAGGTAGACTAGAACCCAAATCAATTCACGGTAGAGTACCTCATCATCGAGCCAAGAGAAGGAGGAGCGCAGCATCGAGAACTGTCACCAACAACAGCAGCTGCAACTCCTAAACCAGTGGAGTTTGCAACACCACGGACTGCGGATTCGACGCTGGATGTCGATCACGATGATGATCTGGTGGCCAGGTATCGGAGGATGGACGACCTAGTGGGAGGAGGTGAACCACCTGGACTGGCGACGCGCGAGCTCGAAGAAGTGACCGAACTGCATGCTATCGCACAAATGAACCGAACACCTTCACCAAAGCAGAAAGAAACCCATGCTGTTTGAAGGCAATGTAGGAGGAGATGACATCCATCATCGAGAACCAGACGTGGAGTCTGGAAGATATGCCGCCGGGACACCGAGTCATAGGGCTCAAATGGGTCTTCAAACTGAAGCGCATCGAAAAGGGAGAAGTTGTGAAGCACAAGGCCCATCTGGTGGCTAAGGGCTACATCCAGAAGCAAGGAGTGGACTTCGAAGAGGTATTTGCGCCGGTGACAAGGTTAGAATTTGTCCGCCTTCTGCTGGTAATCGCGACACATTGCTCTTGGGAGGTCCACCACATGGACGTGAAGTCCGCTTTCCTTAACAGAGAGCTGAAGGAGACCATCGACGTCCAACAACCACCTGGCTTCCTGGACAACAACAACCCGGGTAAGATATTGCGCCTGCACAAGGCATTCTACGGGCTTCGACAAGCACCACGAGCTTGGAATGCGAAGCTCGATAGTATCCTACTGTCACTGAAGTTCAAGTGTTGTGCCTCTGAGCATGGCATGTACACACACGACCACGATGAGCAACGACTGATTTTGGGAGTGTACGTCGACGACCTCATAATAACTGGAGGCAACATGGAAGTCCTCGGAAGGTTCAAGAGGGAGATGTCAAAGAACTTCAAGATGAGCGATCTCGGCATACTCAGCTACTACCTCGACATCGAAGTGCAACAGAGTACTACCGGCATCACCATCTGCCAAAATGCGTACGCGAAGAAGCTGCTGGACACAACTGGACTTGCAGACAGTAACCCTACAAGGATGCCGATGGAGGCTCGACTCCAACTAAGGAAGGCTGGCACTACGACAACAGTCGACGCCACCAATTACCACAGCATTGTCGGGAGCCTGCACTATCTGGTAAACACACGCCCTGACCTTACTTACTCAGTTGGATATGTGAGTAGATTTATGGAAGCACCTCGGGAGGAGCATCTTGTGGCTGCCAAGTGCATCCTGCGTTATGTGGCTGGGGTGTGAGATACAGCGCAGCGCAGGAAAAGGAAAGACGAAGCTTGAGCTGGTCGGCTACAGTGATAGTGACATATCGATGACGTTGATGATCGTAAGAGCACCAGTGGGATGATCTACTTCCTCTCAGGCGGCGCGATCTGCTGGCAATGAACAAAACAAAAGGTAGTTGCTTTGTCTTCCTGCGAAGCAGAATACATCGCCGCTTCGATGGCGGCAACACAGGAGGTCTGGCTTGCGCGACTAATGGAAGAACTCATCGGAAGAGAAAGCGATCCACCAATGCTATACGTGGACAACAAAGCTACGATTTCCTTGATCAAAAATCAAGTTTTGCAAGATTGGAGCAAACACATAGAAATCAGATTCCACCAATGCTATATGTGCAGATCGAGGGCTCATCAAGATTGATTTCATCCGAACAGAGGAACAACTTGAAGACATTTTCACCAAGTCCCTAGTGCGGATAAAATTTGAGGCACTACGCTCAAAGATCGGAGTTCAAATAATAAGGTAGATATACCACAGCTTTTAGGAGGAGATTGTTAAATAAAAGCTATGGTTTCCTTAGATTTCGTTAGTTGTTTTTACTTTTTCAAAAATCTGAATTAACGCTCTCGTTGAATGGAGCAGCGTAATTTTTGCTCGCCATTTTGGCCAACTTTGTGCGCAAGTTTTTGCCCACTACTCTCCATTTTTAGGATTAGAGTTTGTTATTTAAAGTATTCAACAGAAGGAAATCAAATCATCATCGAGTTTTCAGCAAATCTCTCTCCTTTTACTTTCAGTTATTTTTCCTTTGAAGAAATTTTCGAAGGCCAATTTTTTCGTCTACGCTTTCCTCCCAATTGCTAGAGTCAACAAATTCCAGAACCAACAAAGAAAAGGGAGAACCAACAAAGAAAAAGGATGGTAATTCCATTCGAGAACCAACCAAGAAAAGGGATGGTAATTCCATTCGAAAACCAACAAAGATGGAACCAACAAAGAAAATTGATGGGCTAATTCGAGGACCAACAGAGAAAGGGGAGAACCAACAAAGAAAAGAGATGGTAATTCCATAACCAACAAAGATGGAACCAACAAAGAAAAGGGATGGTAATTCCATTCCAGAACCAACAAAGAAAAATGATGGTAATTTCAGAACCATCTTTACCTTATGGGGGCTGTTGCTGGCAACCAAAGAAAATGGATGGTAATTCCATAACCATCTTTACCCTGCTGTTATGGGGCTGTTGCGGGCAACGAAAGAAAAGGGATGGTAATTCCATAACCATCTTTACCTTGCTAATTCCAATGGGGGCTGTTGCTAGCAACCAAAGAAAAGGGATGTAATTCCATAACCATCTTTACCGTGCTAATTCCTAAACCATCTTTACTTGCTGTCATGGGGCTGCTGGCCACCAAAGAAAAGGGAGGGTAATTCCATAACCATCTCTACCCTTCTTATCCGAGAGGGGGTTGTTGTTGGCAACCAAAGAAAAGGATGGTAATTCCATAACCATGTTTACCTTGTTAATTCTAGAACAATCTTTATCCGTTATTTTGGGGCTGTTGTTGGCCACCAAAGAAAAGGATTTTAGTTTTTTTTTATATTTATATTATTTTAGAGCTAATATCGTAATACATTTTTCTTTTTATTATTTTGTTTCGTTATATTTTTTAAAAAAAATTAATATATTTTAAGTTTTTTTTCTAGTATATATATTTATATACTAGAAAAGAAACTTAAAATATGTTAATTTTTATAAGCTATGGGTTAAAATGGTTAAAGGAAATGGATAATTTAATGGCAAAACGATAAGGATAATTTAATGGCAAAACGATAAGGATAATTTAATTTAAGAAGTATATTTAATAAATAACAAAGAAATAGGAGAAATGGAAGGGAAATTTAACTCAAATTATTGAGGGGAAAGGAAGAAACTAAAAGTAATAAATATTATAAAATAAACTAAATAAAATAATAAAAAAGTAATATGATATTAACTCTAAAATAATATAAAAAATTAAAAAAAAAATAAAATATATTAAAAGAAATTATTGTTAGTGTATTAAATTAACTCTACGATATAAATTAACTTCACTTACTTACGATATTAATTTTTTTATATAAACTTAAAAAGAAATTTAAAATATATTAAAAAACTAGAGTGTATTAAATTGACTCTACCTACCTATACATAAATTAACTCTTCATCTATTGTTATACTTAAAAAGAAATTTAAAATATATTTAAAAAAATTAAATAAAAAAACTATAAAAAAAATTATATTATAAAAGAAACTAAAGAAAATAATGTATTGGGATATTAATTTTTTTTTAATATACTCAAAAAGAAATTTAAAATTTATTTAAAAAATATAATAAAAAAGAAACTAAAAATAATAAAATATTATTAAAAAAAAAAACTAAACAAAATAATAGTAATAATAATAATAAAAGTATAAGAAATACTATATATATATAGAGGAATGATTGAAATAGAAAATTTAAATTAAAAAGTTATAAATAAATTTAATATAGTTTACTTAATGTCACCTACCTATCTATCTATATTAATTATTATAATAAAAACATACAAAAATTTTATTTAAAATCTTTTTTAGGTGGATGATAATAAATATTAAAACTAACTCATCATAAATTTATATCAATTTATATTAATTCATCAAAATTAAAAAAAAAAATTAAAAAAAAACAAAAGAAGTTAAACCTCCATTAAGAATTAGAAACTCTCTTATATAATTTATTTCTTTTTAAATTTGCCTAACTTACAAAGTATTATATCATATAAATTTATGGACGAACATTTGTATTTACTAAAAGTGACTAACTCAATTAAAAAAAAAAAAAAAAACTATTTTAGTCTTTTATATGCACCACACACGTATTTTAGTCTATTTTAGTCTTTTGAATGTTCATGCAAATTTGACATTACCGAATTTTGACACTCAAAATTCCACTCAAAATTCCACTCAAATTTGTGGGATTACGTGGCAAGCATGAAGTTTGAGTTAACCAAATTTTGACACTCAACATTCCACTCAAATGTGTGATTACAGGGCAAACATGAAAGTTTGGTTAAACCATATATCGACACTCAATATCCACTAACTCAAACATCGATTTTTCCATTAAGTGGAGTCAACATATTGATTATGAATCCCTATTCATAATTAAATTCTTATTTAAATATCTCCAATTCTCTCATTTTGTTTAATTCGTAATTAAATCAAAATGCGGTTAAATATATTGTATATATTGAGCGTATATTTCCTAACTTGAGTTCGAACACTTTAATCTCACTCGTCACACTGTTCTAAGGTTTAGTCCGATATGAGCTAGCAAGGGGACCCAATGAACCTACAGATCATGGGCTCCAACGATCCGAGATTAAACGGCTAAACTCATTAATCTTTTAACCAACATTCGTTAACTACTAGAACACTCCACTATAGCCTAATAGTTGCACTCCCCTCACTATAGATATATTTCTATCCATTTTATATAACCATGATTAGTAAGTCGATCCTTCACCGATTGTTCATAACTAGAGCTGGGTCAATTTACCATTTTTACCCCTAAAGTTTTTTCTTGTTCCTTAAGTCCCATTGATCCTCTAATGAACAATTGTTTTGTGGTCCAACCACCAAAAGACCAGGAGTCAGTACTTAAGGGAACAACCTCTCTACTATCCCTAAAAGCGGGTAGGAGTGAATTCTATCTTGCACCCCACGTCCCCAGCTATTAACCCAGTCTTACCCTTGAAATGGGAGGTTATTGAGTCGGCGAACTCGGGCCACTTTCACCCATGTAAATCTAAGGATAATTCTGAATAAACAAGAGTTCATAGTTAGCTCAGGATTAAGGTCGAGTTACCTATATCATCGAGTAAAAAAATCAGTCTCAATAGTGAACGAAATTATAAAGTGAGAGTGATTTTCTTCATGGTTCGATCTTATACAATACTCATTGCATAGGACACCCCCACTCACATGTCTCCACATGTACAATTTAGTGATCACATTGTTTATATCATATACAAAAGTGGGCCGCATCCATAGTGTCCCCAAGATAAGGTACTCAGCCTTATCCCTCTACTGTAGATCATTTTGCCTATATACTTGAACTTGATTACTCTTATGTCTTTACATATAGTTCAAGTAATCATACTATAGCCAGAGTATTCTTAGTTTAATAGATTTAGATTAATGATCGTAAAATTCACTTTATTCAATAACGATCTTTACTGAATAAACATCAATAATAACTTTATTGAAACTAAAATATGTTTTTGTTTACAAACTATGAGTTTTAGGACATAAAACGTAACAGATTGGTAACTGTTATTGTAGGCAAAATCTCTCAAAGGCAAATGTTCGTCCCAGCACCCAGAGAAATCTATGACACAGGCTCGTATAATATATTCTAACATCAGATTTAGCCTTTTGGTCTGTCCGTCTGTTTGAGGGTTGAATGTTGTACTGAATCTCAACTGGGTTCCTAGTGCTTTTGGAGACTTTTACAAAACTAGAGGTGAACCTGGTGCCCCAGTCTGAGACTATGGACACTGGTACTCTATGTAGGCGTACTATCTCCCTGATATATAACTGAGCCCACCGATCCACTCGATATGTGGACTTGCCTGGAATGAAGTGATCTGTCTTGCTTAGTCAATCTACAACCACCCAGATTACATTATATCCCTACTTAGTCTTGGGCAACCCTGAGATGAAGTCCATACAAACTGCTTCCCATTTCTATTGAGGAACATTCAAGGGCTATAGCAATCCTGCTGGACGTTGTCTCGGGGCCTTTACCTGCTAGCAGGTTAAACTTCAACTTATGAAATCTGCTATTACGAAATCAACTTACATCCTTTCAAATCCTCATACATCTTAGTACTTCCAGGTGAAATGTATAAGAGATGTATCATGGGCTTCGGTCATAATATCCTTTAGGATTCTCTAGTCTCGAGGAACGCACAGGCGATCTTGCCACCGCAGGCCCCCATATGAGGAGATAGAATACCCAGTTGGTCTCTTCGCTTCTTTCTGACTCCACACTTTGTTGAGGTGTTCATCAAACCTCTGGTTATCAATGACTTGTTTTCTTAGGGTGGGTTGCATGGTCATCTGTTCTACTTGAGCGGAGCCACCTTTAACCACAACATCTATCCCAGCGATCTTTATCTCATCTTGTAATTTCTCTTGCTTGGTGATCATCGCAGAAGTATGAATGACATTCCTGCTCAATGCATTAGCTACAACATTGGCTTTGCCTGGATGGTACAGGATCTCTATATCGTAATCCTTTACCAATTTCAATCATCGTCTCTGTCTCATATTGAACTCTTTCTGCGTGAACAAGTACTTGAGACTCTTGTGATCGGTGAAGACTTGAACTTTGTCCCCATACAGGTAATGTCGCCACGTTTTCAAAGCAAATACTACTGCTGCTAACTCAAGGTCATGCATGAGATAGTTTCGTTCATATTTCTTCAATTGTCTAGAGGCATACGCTGTCACCTTACCCTTCTGCATGAGCACACACCCTAATCCTTTCCCTGATGTGTCACTGTACACCACGTGGTTGCCTGACCCATTTGGAACTTCAAACGAGATTATAACATCATTCCAATCATTCGCCACTAAGGAGCTACTAAATGTTGGAGAAGAAGTTGTTACTAACCACCTATGTTGATGATGGAAATTTGGTCATAAAAGAATTTTGGTGGCTAAATCATTATGGAAAGTCTTTGTTCACTAGAAGAATCACTCTAGGAAAGTTACCCAGTGTAATGTCCTATGACATAAGAATTAACATGCATGAAAATATTAACGAGAGAGAAAAATACAATATGAACAAAGAGAAATGAAATGAGAAGAGATGAACCTGCTTGCTTGATATTATATCCAAAACGTTGTGTAGACTTCTAACCAACGATTCACAACCACTGACATCCATTTTTTTCATACGCTGAGAAAGGTTTAGAATTTGTCGAAGAAACTTGCAATTCTTCAAGGACATAAACTTATGAAGATATGAAGGTAGAGTACAAATTTGTTTCTGGACAAGACTATGCTATTTAATAAAGGGTTGGACAAGACTATGCTATTTAATAAAGGGTTGGCATCACATACAATTTTCAAGAAATCTATGTTGCCATATGGAACCTCCAACAAAGTCAACACGGCTTTTGGGTAAGTTTCCATGACTTGAAGAAGAGAATAATATGGATGGGTGAGTCCCATCTATGGAGATTCCACAAGGACATGAACTTATGGATACATGAGAGTAAATATGCATCGATATGTTGCAACATTGAAGATTCAACAAAATCAATTGGGAAACATAAGGTTTTTCAGTAAGTTTCCATAATTTGAAGAAGAGCATATTGGATGGATTGGTGAGTTCCATTTACTGGGGAGCATTTCAAATGTAGAACAGCCACTAAGATGAAGTTCTTTAAGATTATGTAACAAATAAATAGTGGTAGGAGTGGAGATGAGGTTCGTACAACCGTCAAGGTTTAAGACCTTGAGCCCATAAACGTTTCCAATTGATGAAGGTAGCTTCTTTATGTCGATAGAATCCAAATACAACGACACTAAAAATTTCATGTTTTCAGCAATTTTTAGAAACATTTTGAGATTAGATCTGCTTGAGAGTTCAAGATATTTAAGAGATTTTAACTTGAAGTAGCTTGGAAGCTTCTCAAGCTTAGTACACCTTGTTATTTTTAATCGTAATAAGTGAAAGATTCTCGAAGAGTAAAATTTCAAAACTTGAATTGAAATAGTATTATTAATGTAGTCAACTTTTTATCCCACTAGAAAACAAGAAATATCAAGGAAAATCTCCTTTACTTTTTCTTCAAGCCCATAAAAAACTCTGCTTGGTCTCTTAGGAAAGAAACCAAAACACCAAGAGCCAAAGGAAGACCTTTATAAGATACATTATAAGAATCAAGAAGAATCACAACAAACAGGCAAATAGATTTGAGTATTAAAGATTTATATCACATTAGCCATGAAATCAATCAACCATATTAACCAAAAATGTGTATTTCTTTCTAAAATAATTTGTACATTTAATCTTTTCATTTCTAAAATAATTTGTACATTTAATCTTTTCAAGACCAAATATAAAAGAATTTTTTTTTGTAGGAGAATCCAATTCAGAAAAGCTAATCCATGGAATGGGCGGGACAGCTTCTACACTTGAAATGTTCCGCCAAACCTGGAAATCTTAAGCTAATTGTGCTCTTCAATGGCAGACATGCATCCATATTTCCCATCTTGATCTTCCCTCTCAACTCCCCAGCTATTTCACGACACACCTGATTCACGGCGTTCACAAAATTCTTTACTATCACAAAAAGCCCTAACGGATTTTCTCTATCCCCTGTTTCATAGTACTCATTTGTCTTCTTCAATTCATCCAACACTCTTTTTTGTTCTCTTCTTGCTATCTCAACTTCTTCCATTGCGGATTTCACAAATTCTAACATCCTTCTCTTGTATTCACCACCGCCTTCAATCGATAGAAGGTTTTGTATCTCTGAGATTTTGCTTAATAGATTAGGGCAAGTGATAGTGAAGGTTTCGTAGTCGATTGTGGACGCTTTCTTGACGTTAGAGAGCTCTAAGGTGAGTGATTCCATAGCTGATAATCCAAGTATTATGTATTCGATTTCTATTTCCTTTTTCGATTTGAGATTCTTTGAATTTGTGTTTGAGAATTGTTTTTTCCCTTCGAATTTTATGACTTCTTTGAAAATGAAAGGAAGCAATGTGGTTTTTCTATCTGTGCTTTTTACATCTGAAAGTCTTAAGAGTAAATTGAGATGGAAAGCTTTTGCATTACCTCTCGTTGTTCCTGAATTCAATCGGTTTCCAACTTTGAGAGTTGCTTCCAAGAGTTTAGTAAATAACCCTTTATTCATTAGTTCTTCGCAACCCCTACTAAGTGTTTGGAAAAAGTCCTTGAGTCGATTAAGCTCTGATTTGAAGCTTGATCTGAAAAACATGGCGTTTAGACGATTGAAGGTTGTCGGAAAATCTTTGAGAAGATGGAAAATGAAGGATTCTGCATCGTCAAGCCTTAATGGATCGCCATCAAATTCGAGGATTTGAGATTGTTGTTCTTTGGTTGGAGTGATCTTGACAAGCTTTTCGAGTGTGTCTGAATCGAGGTCATGTCCCTCCGCGAGAGCATCGAGAAGTTCTTGCCGAGTTATGGTGAGGGATTTAAGAATTATTGCAATGTTTCTTGCCCTTCGAGAATGGAGATTAGTGCTCGTCAGCCATTGTTGAGGCCTCTTAGCTTTGTTGGCTGTTTCTTGTTTGTGGCAACATACTCGAACAAAGTTTCCATAAGGTTGACATTAAAGCTGAAGAAGAAAGATCAAACCGTAGTGAAAAACTCAAAGAGAGAGTCAAATTGAATTATGATGATGAGCCAAATTGAAAGAGCCTCCATCGATCTTGTCCCACACCGTAGGATGATCTACATTGGTATTGATCTTATCCCAATGTAATGGCATTGGTATTGATCTTATCCGAATGTAATGGCTTTAGTCTAGCCTGATCATTGCCGGATAAAGATGGCCCTGGATTGGCAACTGCCGTTGATGGTGGCCGTAGGGGCATTGATGGAGGAGGAGGAATAGCCGTTGATGGTGACGGTAGGGGCATTGATGGAGGAGGAGGAGGAACTTTGATTGAAGAAATTTGATGGAGCAAAGGAGTAAAAAAAATAATATTTATGGTGTAAAACCTGAAGCCAAAGTTTCCTCAACCCAGCCAATTCGCTCTGCAGCCGAACGCATCTGCGGCCCATCTCGGGAACAGAAGCCCAGCAGCCAACACCTGTAGCCAACGACCCGGGAGCCAACCCAAACCCGCGACTCTGATCGACCTCGACCCGATGCCACCTGTACTACGTGGCGCGTCCTGCTACAGCCACATGGCACCCAGCGGCACAGACGCACCCTCGGCTTCACTCGGCGTAAAGGGCTCGCGGCGATGCTCCTCCGGCAGCTCCTTTGGCGGCTCCTAGGCTTATCTGGCTCAACTTTCAATTTTTGATCCAATTATCACCGTTCTAACCCTTTCGAACCTATTTTGGGCAGCGTTTAAGGTCATTGAGGCCATTTTAGAGCCGTATTTCACATTATTAATTGGATTATTAAATAAAATGTGAAATACTAACAAAAGGTGACTAATGGTGAGATAGGAAGCGAACCCCGACAACCTTTGGAGAAGATCTCGAAGAACGGGAGCTTATGTTAATTAAATTAGAAAATGCTTCGGGTAAGACCAACTAAGTAAGTGGCCTTACTACAGGATAGACTAGAAATTTGTATGAGTTATGATGATGTATGAGTTGTATCGTATGATGCGGTATCCTAGTATATGTTGATGTTTGAGTATATGATGATGAATGAGTCTATGATGATGTATGATTGTGTATGAGTTATGATGATGTATGAGTTGTATCGTATGATGCAGTATCCTAGTATATGTTGATGTTTGAGTATATGATGATGGATGAGTCTATGATGATGTATGATTGTTAGTTCTGGAATTACTTTTTTTTTGTTCCAGAATTACCATCCATTTTCTTTGTTGGTTCTGGAATTACCATCCTCATCTCATCCATTTTTTTTTTTTTGTTCTACAATTACAATCCCTTTTCTCCATTTTCTTCATGGGTTCTAGACTTACCCTCCATTTTTTTGTTCTAGAATTACAATCCCTTTTCTTTATTCTCGAATTACCATCCATTTTCTTCATGGGTTCTAGACTTACCCTCCATTTTTTTTGTTCTAGAATTACAATCCCTTTTCTTTATTCTCGAATTACCATCCATTTTCTTCATGGGTTCTAGACTTACCTTCCATTTTCTCTCTATTCTAGAATTACCATCCCTTCTCTTTGTTCGTTCTGGAATTACCATCCATTTTCTTTATTCTATAATTACCATCAATTTTGTCTGTTCTAGAATTACTATTCATTTTCTTTGTTGGTTATGGAATTACCATTACTGTTCATTTTCTTTGTTGGTTATGGAATTACCATCATATCCCTTATCTTTGTTGGTTTTGGAATTACCATCTCATCTCTTTTGTTTGTTGGTTCCCTCTTTTTTGTTTCTTTGTTGGTTCCCTCTTTTTTGTTTCTTTGTTGGTTCCCTCTTTTTTGTTTCTTTGTTGGTTCCCTCTTTTTTGTTAGTTCTAGAATTACCATCATATCCCTTATCTTTGTTGGTTCTGAAATTACCATCTCATTCGTTTTCTTTGTTGGTTCCGGAAAAAGAACCATCCATCCTTTTTCTTAGTTGGTTCCGGAAAAAGAACCATTACATCCCTTTTTTCTTTGTTGGTTTCGAAATTACCTTTTCTCCTTTTTCTTTATTGGTTCTGGAATTACCTTTTCCCCCATTTTCTTTGTTGGTTGTTTGCCAGCAACAAGCCCCATCCCTTTTCCTTTGTTTGCCAGCAACAGCCCCATCTCTTCCCTTTGTTGTGAAATTCCACCCTTGTTTGCCCCATCCCTTTTCTTGGTTCAGAAATTCCATTTGTTTGCCAACAACCGCCCAATCCCTTTTCTTGCCAACACCAGCCCCAGTCCATTTTCTTGGTTCTAGAATTCCATGTGGTTTGCTAGCAACCGCCCCAATCCCTTTTCTTGCCAACAATAGTCCCATCCCTTCCCATCAATTTTCCTTTGTTTGCCAACAACTGCCCCCTTTTCTTTTGTTTCCCAACAACAACAGCCTCATCCCTTCTCCATCCCTTTTCCTTTGTTTGCCAGTAACAAAAACCTCATCTCTTTTCCTTTGTTTGCCATCCATTTTCCTTTGTTTGTCATCCCTTCCTCCTTTGTTTGCGAGCAACAACATTCTCATCCCTTCCCCATCTCTTTTCCTTTGTTTGCTAGCAACAACAGCCCGAAGTATACAAACCGGGTCGACACTCATAAACGACCCTCAATTGACAATGCAGCTCTCGAACGCTCCCCCACCTCGAGCGACAGTTAGCGAAGACCTGAAAAAGAAATCTAAAATGCGGTGAGTAAAAAAGTACACGGTAAGCAGCCTACTTGTAGGCTGTCATCGCATCCAGTTCCTGGTAGGCTTCCATCACGTGAGTCTAACACACTGAACGTCTCCAGTTCAAGTCTGGGCGACGCCATCTTTGCAATTTTTATTTTTATAATAATAATCTGGATTCATTTTGGACCTCTACGAGAAAGTTTAAGAGCCTTCGAGCTTGGTAAGCCCCGGAACCGTGCCCTCGAACACACATTGATTAATTTTAGACCTCTACGTGAAAGTTTAAGAGCCTTGGAGCTTATAGGCCCGAGAACCGTGCCCTCGAACACACATTGAGCATGTAATTAATTGTTTGGACTTTTATTGAAGAAATACGTGTACGAATCAACAAGTACTAGGGTGGAATGATTGTGAGCACGTCATATGCTGGATTTAGCCAAGAAATTTATGAACTCAACTTAGTATCAGATGAATAGGTTGATTGGTCCAACAGACGGTTTTTGCTAGACGAAGAGTCATTGAGTCTTTCGTTACGTGATTTTCGAGGCTTCAAATCTCGAACCGTGACGAAAATAAAACTAAAAGTAAAATTAAATTAAACATTTAGATAATGCAATTTAAAATCAAACAACACCTCGACTAGAACAAATTGAAAGGCAACACAAACAAGTGTTGTTAAAATTTGTTACAAACGGAGAAAGAGTTCGGGATACTGTTTCTAACGAAATACAAAAGACCCGAAGTACACAAACCGGGTCGACACTCATAAACGACCCTCAAGTGACAATGCAGCTCTCGAACGCTCCCCCACCTCGAGCGACAGTTAGCAAAGACCAGAAAAAGAAATCTAAAATGCGGTGAGTAAAAGAGTACTCGGTAAGCAGCCTACTTGTAGGCTGTCATCGCATCCAGTTCCTGGTAGGTTTCCACAGGCTTTTCTTTAGGCTCTAGGAAGTTCGAGCTTAACTCTATAATTTGGCTGACCTTCTGGTGAGGCTTCCAAAGATGTCGTGGTGTAGTTGGTTATCACGTTAGTCTAACACACTGAAGGTCTCCAGTTCAAGTTTGGGTGACGCCATCTTTGCAATTTTTATTTTTTTAATAATAATCTGGATTCATTTTGGACCTCTACGAGAAAGTTTAAGAGCCTTCGAGCTTGGTAAGCCCGGGCACCGTGCCCTCAAACACACATTGATTCATTTTAGACCTCTACGTGAAAGTTTAAGAGCCTTGGAGCTTATAGGCCCGAGAACCGTGCCCTCGAACACACATTGAGCATGTAATTAATTGTTTGGACTTTTATTGAAGAAATACGTGTACGAATCAACAAGGACTAGGGTGGAATGATTGTGAGCACGTCATATGCTGGATTTAGCCAAGAAATTTATGAACTCAACTTAGTATCAGAGGTCTAGGTTGATTGGTCCAAAGACGGTTTTTATTACAAACGGAGAAAGAGTTCGGGATACTGTTTCTAACAGAATACAAAAGACCCGAAGTACACAAACCGGGTTGACACTCATAAACGACCCTCAAGTGACAATGCAGCTCTCGAACGCTCCCCCACCTCGAGCGACATTTAGCGAAGACCTGAAAAAGAAATCTAAAATGCGGTGAGTAAAAAAGTACTCGGTAAACAGCCTACTTGTTGGCTGTCATCGCATCCAGTTCCTGGTAGGTTTCCACGGGATTTTCTTTACGCTCTAGGTTGTTTGGGCTTAACTCAATAGTTTGGCTGACCTTCTGGTGAGGCTTCCAACGGTGTCGTGGTGTAGTTGGTTATCACGTCAGTCTAACACACTGAAGGTCTCCAGTTCAAGTCTGGGCGACGCCATCTTTGCAGTTTTTATTTTTATAATAATAATCTGGATTCATTTTGGACCTCTACGAGAAAGTTTAAGAGCCTTCGAGCTTGGTAAGCCCGGGAACCGTGCCCTCGGACACACATTGATTCAATTTAGACCTCTACGTGAAAGTTTAAGAACCTTGGAGCTTATAGGCCCGAGAACCGTGCCCTCGAACACACATTGAGCATGTAATTAATTGTTTGGACTTATATTAAAGAAATACGTGCACGAATCAACAAGGACTAGGGTGGAATGATTGTGAGCACGTCATATGCTGGATTTAGCCAAGAAATTTATGAACTCAACTTAGTATCAGATGTCTAGGTTGATTGGTCCAACAAACGATTTTTGTTAGATGAAGAGTCATTTAGTCTTTCGTTACGTGATTTTTGAGGCTTCAAATCTCGAACCGTGACAAAAATAAAACTAAAAGTAAAATTAAATTAAACATTTAGTTAATGCAATTTAAAATCAAACAACACCTCGACTAGAACAAATTGAAAGGCAACACAAACAAGTGTTGTTAAAATTTGTTACAAACGGAGAAAGAGTTCGGGATACTGTTTCTAACGAAATACAAAAGACCCGAAGTACACAAACCGGGTCGACACTCATAAACGACCCTCAATTGACAATGCAGCTCTCGAACGCTCCCCCACCTCGAGCGACAGTTAGCGAAGACCTGAAAAAGAAATCTAAAATGCGGTGAGTAAAAAAGTACTCGGTAAGCAGCCTACTTGTTGGCTGTCATCGCATCCAGTTCCTGGTAGGTTTCCACGGGCGTTTCTTTAGGCTCTAGGAAGTTTGGGCTTAACTCTATAGTTTGGCTGACCTTCTGGTGAGGCTTCCAACGGTGTCGTGGTGTAGTTGGTTATCACGTCAGTCTAACACACTGAAGGTCTCCAGTTCAAGTCTTGGCGACGCCATCTTTGCAGTTTTTATTTTTATAATAATAATCTGGATTCATTTTGGACCTCTACGAGAGAGTTGAAGAGCCTTCGAGCTTGGTAAGCCCCGGACCCGTGCCCTCGAACACACATTGAGCATGTAATTAATTGTTTGGACTTTTATTGAAGAAATACACCCGTGCCCTCGAACACACATTGATTCATTTTATTCCTCTACGTGAAAGTTTAAGAGCCTTGGAGCTTATAGGCCCGAGAACCGTGCCCTCGAACACACATTGAGCATGTAATTAATTGTTTGGACTTTTATTGAAGAAATACGTGTACGAATCAACAAGGACTAGGGTGGAATGATTGTGAGCACGTCATATGCTGGATTTAGCCATGAAATTTATGAACTCAACTTAGTATCAGAGGTCTAGGTTGATTGGTCCAAAGACGGTTTTTGTTACAAACGGAGAAAGAGTTCGGGATACTGTTTCTAACGAAATACAAAAGACCCAAAGTACACAAACTGGGTCGACACTCATAAACGACCCTCAATTGACAATGCAGCTCTCGAACGCTCCCCCACCTCGAGCGACAGTTAGCGAAGACCTGAAAAAGAAATCTAAAATGCGGTGAGTAAAAAAGTACTCGGTAAGCAGCCTACTTGGTTGCTGTCATCGCATCGAGTTCCTGGTAGGTTTCCACGGGCTTTTCTTTAGGCTCTAGGAAGTTTGGGCTTAACTCTATAGTTTGGCTGACCTTCTGGTGAGGCTTCCAACGGTGTCGTGGTGTAGTTGGTTATCACGTCAGTCTAACACACTGAAGGTCTCCAGTTCAAGTCTGGGCGACGCCATCTTTGCAGTTTTTATTTTTATAATAATAATCTGGATTCATTTTGGACCTCTACGAGAGAGTTGAAGAGCCTTCGAGCTTGGTAAGCCCCGGACCCGTGCCCTCGAACACACATTGAGCATGTAATTAATTGTTTGGACTTTTATTGAAGAAATACACCCGTGCCCTCGAACACACATTGATTCATTTTATTCCTCTACGTGAAAGTTTAAGAGCCTTGGAGCTTATAGGCCCGAGAACCGTGCCCTCGAACACACATTGAGCATGTAATTAATTGTTTGGACTTTTATTGAAGAAATACGTGTACGAATCAACAAGGACTAGGGTGGAATGATTGTGAGCACGTCATATGCTGGATTTAGCCATGAAATTTATGAACTCAACTTAGTATCAGAGGTCTAGGTTGATTGGTCCAAAGACGGTTTTTGTTACAAACGGAGAAAGAGTTCGGGATACTGTTTCTAACGAAATACAAAAGACCCAAAGTACACAAACCGGGTCGACACTCATAAACGACCCTCAATTGACAATGCAGCTCTCGAACGCTCCCCCACCTCGAGCGACAGTTAGCGAAGACCTGAAAAAGAAATCTAAAATGCGGTGAGTAAAAAAGTACTCGGTAAGCAGCCTACTTGGTTGCTGTCATCGCATCGAGTTCCTGGTAGGTTTCCACGGGCTTTTCTTTAGGCTCTAGGAAGTTTGGGCTTAACTCTATAGTTTGGCTGACCTTCTGGTGAGGCTTCCAACGGTGTCGTGGTGTAGTTGGTTATCACGTCAGTCTAACACACTGAAGGTCTCCAGTTCAAGTCTGGGCGACGCCATCTTTGCAGTTTTTATTTTTATAATAATAATCTGGATTCATTTTGGACCTCTACGAGAGAGTTGAAGAGCCTTCGAGCTTGGTAAGCCCCGGACCCGTGCCCTCGAACACACATTGAGCATGTAATTAATTGTTTGGACTTTTATTGAAGAAATACACCCGTGCCCTCGAACACACATTGATTCATTTTATTCCTCTACGTGAAAGTTTAAGAGCCTTGGAGCTTATAGGCCCGAGAACCGTGCCCTCGAACACACATTGAGCATGTAATTAATTGTTTGGACTTTTATTGAAGAAATACGTGTACGAATCAACAAGGACTAGGGTGGAATGATTGTGAGCACGTCATATGCTGGATTTAGCCATGAAATTTATGAACTCAACTTAGTATCAGAGGTCTAGGTTGATTGGTCCAAAGACGGTTTTTGTTACAAACGGAGAAAGAGTTCGGGATACTGTTTCTAACGAAATACAAAAGACCCAAAGTACACAAACCGGGTCGACACTCATAAACGACCCTCAATTGACAATGCAGCTCTCGAACGCTCCCCCACCTCGAGCGACAGTTAGCGAAGACCTGAAAAAGAAATCTAAAATGCGGTGAGTAAAAAAGTACTCGGTAAGCAGCCTACTTGTTGGCTGTCATCGCATCCAGTTCCTGGTAGGTTTCCACGGGCTTTTCTTTAGGCTCTAGCAAGTTTGGGCTTAACTCTATAGTTTGGCTGACCTTCTGGTGAGGCTTCCAACGGTGTCGTGGTGTAGTTGGTTATCACGTCAGTCTAACACACTGAAGGTCTCCAGTTCAAGTCTCGGCGACGCCATCTTTGCAGTTTTTATTTTTATAATAATAATCTGGATTCATTTTGGACCTCTACGTGAAAGTTTAAGAGCCTTGGAGCTTATAGGCCCGAGAACCGTGCCCTCGAACACACATTGAGCATGTAATTAATTGTTTGGACTTTTATTGAAGAAATACGTGTACGAATCAACAAGGACTAGGGTGGAATGATTGTGGGCACGTCATATGCTGGATTTAGCCAAGAAATTTATGAACTCAACTTAGTATCAGATGTCTAGGTTGATTGGTCCAACAGACGGTTTTTGCTAGACGAAGAGTCATTGAGTCTTTCGTTACGTGATTTTTGAGGCTTTAAATCTCGAACCGTGACGAAAATAAAACTAAAAGTAAAATTAAATTAAACATTTAGTTAATGCAATTTAAAATCAAACAACACCTCGACTAGAACAAATTGAAAGGCAACACAAACAAGTGTTGTTAAAATTTGTTACAAACGGAGAAAGAGTTCGGGATACTGTTTCTAACGAAATACAAAAGACCCGAAGTACACAAATCGGGTCGACACTCATAAACGACCTTCAAGTGACAATGCAGCTCTCGAACGCTCCCCCACCTCGAATGACAGTTAGCGAAGACCTGAAAAAGAAATCTAAAATGCGGTGAGTAAAAAAGTACTCGGTAAGCAGCCTACTTGTTGGCTGTCATCGCATCCTGTTCCGGTGAGGCTTCCAACGGTGTCGTGGTGTAGTTGGTTATCACGTCAGTCTAACACGCTGAAGGTCTGGGCGACGCCATCTTTGCAATTTTTATTTTTATAATAATAATCTGGATTCATTTTGGAACTCTACGAGAAAGTTTAAGAGCCTTCGAGCTTGGTAAGCCCGGGAACCGTGCCCTCGAACACACATTGATTCATTTTAGACCTCTACGTAAAAGTTTAAGAGCCTTGGAGCTTATAGGCCCGAGAACCGTGCCCTCGAACACACATTGAGCATGTAATTAATTGTTTGGACTTTTATTGAAGAAATACGTGTACGAATAAACAAGGACTAGGTTGGAATGACTGTGAGCACGTCATATGCTAGATTTAGCCATGACATTTATGAACTCAACTTAGTATCAGAGGTCTAGGTTGATTGGTCCAACAGACGGTTTTTGTTACAAACGGAGAAAGAGTTCGGGATACTGTTTCTAACGAAATACAAAAGACCCGAAGTACACAAACCGGGTCGACACTCATAAACGACCCTCAAGTGACAATGCAGCTCTCGAACGCTCCCCCACCTCGAGCGACAGTTAGCGAAGACCTGAAAAAGAAATCTAAAATGCGGTGAGTAAAAAAGTACTCGGTAAGCAGCCTACTTGTTGGCTGTCATCGCATCCAGTTTCTGGTAGGTTTCCACGGGCTTTTCTTTAGGCTCTAGGAAGTTTGGGCTTAACTCTATAGTTTGGCTGACCTTCTGGTGTGGCTTCCAACGGTGTCGTGGTGTAGTTGGTTATCACGTCAGTCTAACACACTGAAGGTCTCCAGTTCAAGTCTGGGCGACGCCATCTTTGCAGTTTTTATTTTTATAATAATAATCTGGATTCATTTTGGACCTCTACGAGAAAGTTTAAGTGCCTTCGAGTTTGGTAAGGCCCGGAACCGTGCCCTCGAACACACATTGATTCATTTTAGACCTCTACGTGAAAGTTTAAGAGCCTTGGAGCTTATAGGCCCGAGAACCGTGCCATCGAACACACATTGAGCATGTAATTAATTGTTTGGACTTTTATTAAAGAAATACGTGTACGAATCAACAAGGACTAGGGTGGAATGATTGTGAGCACGTCATATGCTGGATTTAGCCAAGAAATTTATGAACTCAACTGAGTATCAGAGGTCTAGGTTGATTGGTCCAACAGACGGTTTTTGTTACAAACGGAGAAAGAGTTCGGAATACTGTTCTAACGGAATACAAAAGACCCGAAGTACACAAACCGAGTCGACACTCATAAACGACCCTCAAGTGACAATGCAGCTCTCGAATGCTCCCCCACCTCGAGCGACAGTTAGCGAAGACTTGAAAAAGAAATCTAAAATGCGGTGAGTAAAAAAGTACTCGGTAAGCAGCCTACTTGTTGGCTGTCATCGCATCCAGTTCCTGGTAGGTTTCCACGTAGGAATACAAAAGACCCGAAGTACACAAACCGAGTCGACACTCATAAACGACCCTCAAATGACAATGCAGCTCTCGAATGCTCCCCCACCTCGAGCGACATTTAGCGAAGACCTGAAAAAGAAATCTAAAATGCGGTGAGTAAAAAAGTACTCGGTAAGCAGCCTACTTGGTTGCTGTCATCGCATCCAGTTCCTGGTAGGTTTCCACGGGCTTTTCTTTAGGCTCTAGGAAGTTTGGGCTTAACTCTATAGTTTGGCTAACCTTCTAGTGAGGCTTCCAACGGTGTCGTGGTGTAGTTGGTTATCACGTCAGTCTAACACACTGAAGGTCTCCAGTTCAAGTCTGGGCGACGCCATTTAGAAGTTTTATTTTTATAATAATAATCTGGATTCATTTTGGACCTCTACGAGAAAGTTTAAGAGCCTTCGAGCTTGGTAAGCCCCGGAACCGTGCCCTCGAACACACATTGATTCATTTTAGACCTCTACGTGAAAGTTTAAGAGCCTTGGAGCTTATAGGAACGAGAACCGTGCCCTCGAACACACATTGAGCATGTAATTAATTGTTTGGACTTTTATTGAAGAAATACGTGTACGAATCAACAAGGACTAGGGTGGAATGATTGTGAGCACGTCATATGCTGGATTTAGCCAAGAAATTTATGAACTCAACTTAGTATCAGAGGTCTAGGTTGATTGGTCCAACAGATGGTTTTTGCTAGATGAAGAGTCATTGAGTCTTTCGTTACGTTATTTTCGAGGCTTCAAATCTCGAACCGTGACGAAAATAAAACTAAAATTAAATTAAGCATATAGATAATGCAATTTAAAATATAGAAATATGTATGATATGTAAATTGAAAATGAGAATGACATGTAAGCATGGAACATGACAAGGGGGGTTATGTTCATTAATGTTAGATGTAGAAGTAATGGGGACCTCATGCATTATGTGTGTTCATGCATATATGGGGATACCCCTATCCCATCACGAGGGTACGGACGCGTACATCCAAGGGTAGGACAATGACCGTTATGCATTGCATAGCGCTGCCGCGACGGTTACAAGTTCTAACAGGTTCTAGCATAAGGAGCTCCCAGAGTATGCCCACCAGATAAGGAAAGTGGCCCAGCGGTGTGCGTACTAGCTGGTGAGCCCATACTCTCACGTACTGGCTGTGTGTAGAGTATATGGTACACGTACAAAGTTTACCCGTTAGGACAACACTGTAGGGAAAACGAAATAAAAAGATAAGTTCCATCATATCATTGCATGTGTTTGTTGCATAACCCCGATAGGGGACCACTTACTGAGTATTCTATAAATACTCAAGCCTCGTGCTACTTTACTTTTTTAGATAAGGGCAAGGCACCCATGTGACATCGACGGCGACATCGAACACCCCGGGACCGTAGCACATGCATAGGGTAGTTGTTTTTCCATTGTGTAGTCTAGGTTGCATTCAGTTTGCATCATCAGTATAGGTTAGCATAGGTTGAATTGTATTTGCATAATAAACCTTAGGGTAGAGTAAGACATTCATTTCAGTTTTGTTTCTTTTTCTTTATTTCAATATTGTTGTTTTTCCTTTATTTCTCTTGTATTCGTTTTCTCTTTCACGAGGTAATAAAAGGCGAGTGTAAGTCGCATTTATGATCAGGGCCCATTTAATGCAAATTCCGCATTTAAGGTATAGTAATGACCTTAGATTAAATAGGAAAAATTTAGGGTTGTTACATTTATAATCAAGACAATGTGTAGGAGGAGGGATAAATTTATTCACTGGTTTGTGGCCTCAGGATGGAACAAACTTGGTAACTAACTGCTGGGGCACCTCCTTTGTCTATAAATAGATAAAACTCAAACATTCATTTATTTTAGTTCAGTTTATTAGATGTGCAAATTATAATTAGTTCATTATGTTTGGATTATAATAGTTAAGGGAAAAAAATAATAATTTTCTTATTTCATGTTGTCTTCAAATTGTAGCTTGTACAAGTGAACAAGTAGACCAATGAAGATTGATGTTAACTTCAGAACTGAATATTCTTTGGACTACAAGCATCAAGCATTTCCATTTTTAGCAGGTCTGTTTAATGTTATTTTCATCTTCAAATTGTAGCTTGTTCAAGTGAAATACTTATATCAAAGATTTCACAATAAATAGAGGTGCATAGTAACGCCATAATTAAAAACAGCTCCCACACGAGTCTTCCCCTGTGTCATTTTGCTTCCAATAGCTACATAACAGCTTTTTAACAACTTTTAGTTTGTCGAGCAGTGGCCTTATAATTTTTGTGCTTTACAATTAGAACAATGTGTAGGAGGAGGGATAAATTCCTTCACAACCCATGGCTTATGGCCTCAGAAGGGAAGAAACTCGATAACTAACTGTCGGAGCACCTCCTTTATTTATAAACAGGTAAAACACAAACATTCATTTATTTTAGTTCAGTTTATTAGAGGTACAAATTATAATTAGTTCATTATGTTTGAATTATAATAGTTAAGGGTGAAAAAAATAATAATTTTTTTGTTTCATGTTGTCTTCAAATTGTAGCTTCTACAAGTTTACAAGTAGACAAAAGAAGGGGATGTTAATTCCATAACTGAATATTATTGAGACTGCAAGCATTTCCATCTTTAGCAGGTCTGTTTCATGTTAGTTTCATCTCCAAATTGTAGCTTGTACAAGTGAAACACTTATATCAAAGATTTCACAATAAATAGAGGTGCATAGTAACGCCATAATCAAAAACAGCTTCCACAACACTTTTCACCATATCAATCCCAAACACATGAGTCTTCCCTGTGTCATTTTGCTTCCAATAGCTAAATCACAGCTTTTTGACCACTCTTAGTGTAACGACCCGAAATTTTCTACTGAATTTAAGGTCGCTAGTACGTATGTACTATAAACATTGAATGCGGAAGACTTCATTTCAATTCCTTAAAACATAACCTTTATCTTAAAACACAATCATGGACTTACGTATTTCGAAAACATCTTTAAAACGACACAACAAACGATTAAATCAAATAAATAAGAGTTTAAGTTAAAAACATCTTATTCTAGCGTAAGTCTAAGAAAATAAATACCACTATCATATGCATGTGTCATGGTCTTGAGTTGCGATGCCGTCGTCAGCCGTACAGGAATGCCTTGCCTTAACCTTAAAAATGTAGTAGCACATGACGTGAGTATTTAAAGAATACTCAGTAAGTGACCCAATTATTGGAGTTAAATGCAATAATCACATGCAAATGAGATGATGGGACCTATCTTTCAATCTGTCTTCCTACGGTGCTCTTCTAACGGGTAATTTGGACGTGTACCATATACTCTACACACAGCCCATACATGCAAGTATGGGCTCACAAGTCAATTCGCACACCGCTGGGCCACTTTCCTTGTTCGGCGAGCATACTTTGGGAGCTCCTTAGGCTGGACACTGGTTAGAACTAGTCACCGTCATGACAGCGCTATGCAAACATAACGATCGTTGTCCTGCCATTGGATGTACGTGTCCGTACCCTCGTGATGGAATATGGGTATCCCCCAAATGCATGAGAACACATAATGCATGGGGTCCCCAATATTTCAACTTTTATCATTAATGAATATAACCCCACTATCATCTTTCATGCTTAACATGTCATTTCTCATTTTCAGTCTACGTATCATACATAATCCTAACGGGGTTACATTTCATTTCATTTCATTTGTCGTGATATCATGTCATTCATAACATGCTGTATACATACAATTTAGAAAACATAACATAACACTCCATGCTTTTAACATGTCATTTCATAATGTGCAATTCATACAACAATTACCTCAATGGTCACACAAAACAATCTAAACATGACACATCACATCACAATATATCGTATCATAAACATTGAGTATCGTAAACACTTCGTGGTCATATCGTTCCCTAACTTATCATAGCCTTAACGTTCTTATACCTATCACAGTCATATCGTTACGTGAACGTACCTTAGTCATATCATCACAGGAACGTATCCTAACGCTATCGTTCTATCAATCTATCACAAACCTATCCCTTTCTACCCATATCCTAATCATATTCTTTCATCAATCTCTCCTATCCATGGCACTCCGATATGTAACCTAACCTTAACGTTTCATGAACGTATCTTACTCCTATCGTTACATTTCGTTTTGTGCATCCTTCTCGTATCCTATCTCAAACATATCCTTGAACACATCGTACCACACTTATTATCATACAATTCACATATTATAACATAACACAAACATAATATAAGTCTACCGATTCATAGATAATTCACACATATCAGTATATATGACACGTGCAGAACCACAGGCACGTGTCAACATCAAATATAACCATTCCGATAGTAAGGCCACTTACCTGGTTACTTAAGTCGTTGTCACGAATATATCCTTAATGAAAGTTCGATTCCGTCCTTTGAAATCCAAGTCAACCTATGTGAGCCCATGACATCAGTTTCAAGTCGGAACTCTATAAAATTATTTCTCTAATTTACATTGGCCATCCTAAAATTCTAATATTTACTGTTAGACAAAATTTGATGGAGTTCCATGCCCATATTTCCTGTTTTATTTTGAAATTCTGTTCAGCAAATCTTTCCTCAATCTTCCCTCCTAGTCTTTGTAATTATTTTCATTCTGTAAATAGATTTTCAATTCTGTAAACAAGATATTACTCTAACCCTATATTTATTTTCATTATGTAAACCGATATTATTGGCCAATTTTAATCGATTGTTTGGCTACCATCTTATAGATTTATAAATCTGCCAACTAAAATTTTATTGATTCTAACATTATGTCCTATCACTCCAAATGCTAACAAAAAATCTAATTAATTGAATATGGGATAAGATTATCTAGTAAAATATGACAAAAGATTTGATCCTAAATTAATTTCTTTTAACCATAACTATATACAAAGGAAAAAAAAAATGAGATAGGATTTTACCCTAATAACATACCAAAATCTCTCTAGGTAAATCTGCATCATATTACTTTGGGTGAAACACATTTTACTTTTTCTTAAATATGACATTTTGTGATATTGTGGGGTGGAGGAAAGAGGATGTGGTTGGGATGAGAGGTTAGTGGAGAGAGGTGGGTAAATTTTATATTTATTTTTATTTTTAAGTAATCATTTTTAGTTATTTATTTATGGGTTTGTGGGGGAAGGGGTGGGTAAATTTTATTTTTATTTTTATTTTTAAGTAATCATTTTTAGTTATTTATTTATGAATTATTATTATTATTATTATTTTGACATATATATTTTTTTTATTTGTTTATTTTTTTTATTTTATTATTATTATTATTATTATTTGGCTATTACACTTAGTTTAACCGTGGCTTATAATTTTTTTGCTTTAGAATCAGGATAATGTGGAGGAAGAGAGATTTTCTCAAGGTTTTTCATGCAAACTTGATTGCTCTATTTTGACACTCAAAATTCTACTCAAATTGGTGGGATTATGTGGCAAGCATGCAAGTTTAAGTTAACCAAATTTTGACACTCAAAATTTCATTCAAATTCGTGAGGTTTATTTAGCAAACATGCATGTTTGGTTAAACCAAATTTTGACGCTCAATATTCCACTAACTCAAGCATGTACTTTTCATTAGGTAAAGTCAACCTTTTGTCTTTCTTTATTTTAATTCAACAATTAATTTAAATAATTAATTTCAAATCAAAATAATATTAAATGATTAAATAAACAATTTAATTAATATTTTACATTAAATAAAATGTCAATCCCAATGAATTCCGGCACATATTAATTATGAATCCCTATTCATAATTAAAATATTTAAATCTTATTTAAATATCTCCCATTCTCTCTTTTTGTTTAATTCATAATTAAAACAAAATGGGGTTAAATATATTGTATATATTTAGCTGTATACCCTAATTTGAATTCGAACACTTCAAACTCACTCATCACACTGTTCTAAGGTTTAGTCCGATATGAGCTAGCAGGGGGACCTAATGGACCTATAGATCATGGGCTCCAACAATCCTAGATTAACCGGCTAAACTCATTAACCTTGTTAACCAACATTCGTTAACTACGAGGACACTCAACTATAGTCTAGTAGTTGCACTCCCCTCACTATAGATATATTTCTGTCCATTTGTTATAACCATGATGAGTAAGTCGATCCTTCACAGGTTGTTTGTAACTAGAGCTGGCTTAATTTACCATTTTACCCCTAAAGTTACTTCTTGGTCCTTAAGTCCCACTGATCCTCTAATGAACAATTGGTTTGTGGTCCAATCACTAAACCGAATCCCTCTCGAGCCAGTGAGAGGGTGAGGTCCCTTATTCAAGACTTCGAGTTAGTACTTAAGGGAACAACCTCTCTACTATCCCTAAAAGCGGGTAGGAGTGAGTCCCCAACTATTCACCCAATCTTACCCCTGAAATGGGAGGCTTATTGAGTCGGCAAACTCGAGCCACTCTCACCCATGCTTATTGAGTCGGCGAACTCGGGCCACTCTCACCCATGCAAATCTAAGGATAATTCCAAATAAACAGGAGTTCATAGTTAGCTCAGGATTAAGATTGAGTTACCTAGGTCATCGAATGAAAAAAATTAGTCTCAACAGTAAATGACATTATAAAGTGAGAGTGGTTTTCTTCATGGTCCGATCTTATGCAATACTCATTGCATAGGATGCCCCCACTCACATGTCTCCACATGTACAATTTAGTGATCACATTGTTTATATTATATACAAAACTGGGCCGCATCCATAGTGTCCCCAGAATAAGGTACTCAGTCTTATCCCTGTACTATAGATAATTTTGACTTTATACTTGAACTTGATCCGCTCTTATGTCTCTACATATATTTCATGTAATCATACTATAGCCATAGTGTTCTTAGTTTATTGAATTTATATTAATGATTGTAACATTCACTTTATTCAATAACAATCTTTACTGAATAAACATCAATAATAATTTTATTGAAAATAGAATATGTTTTTGTTTACAAACTATGAGTTTTAGAACATAAAACCCAACAAACTCCCACTTGGACTAAAACTCTAGTGGGGTTTTATAATGTTGAGTAGACAGAAAGACATAAGTACAATGAACTAGGGCATCACATACCCATGCATTTTCTCCCACTTGCTCTACATTACATAACTCATAATTCTAGACTCACTAGGTGCCCTTCAAACACTTTAGCCGTGGGGGGCTTTGTAAATGGATCAACAATATTGTGCTCAGAAGCTATCTGTGTGACGATCACATTCCTCGTTGCACAATCTCCCTTATGAGATGATATTTGCGCTCAATATGTTTTCCTCGCTTATGGCTTCTTGGTTCTTTAGAATTTGCAATTGCTCCACTATTATCACAATAAAGAGTTATAGGCAAATGCATATTTGGAACGACTTCCAAATCAGTTAAGAACTTCCTAAGCCATACTGATTCTTTCGCTGCTTCACAAGCAGCAACATACTCAGCTTCCATGGTGGAATCAGCAATGCAACCTTGCTTTATGCTTCTCCATATTATTACTCCTCTATTCATAGTGAAAATAGATCCCGATGTCGATTTGTCGAATCGATATCGGTCTGAAAATTTGAGTCAGTGTATCCTGTAAGGATCAAATTCTTAGCGCCGTACATTAGCATATAGTCCCTCGTTCTACTGAGATACTTGAGGATATTTTTAACGACAGTCCAATGAACATGTTCCGGATTGGACTGATATCTGCTGACAATTCCCACAGCATAGCATATGTCGGGTCAAGTACACAACATGGCATACATCAGACTACCGACTGCTGATACATAGAGAATATGTCTCATATCCTCAATTTCTTGAGGTGTCTTAGTGTTGCTTCTTGGCCCTTAATCTCAAATTAATTAATTTTAATTAATTAATTAATGTTTTGATGATAACAAACCTACCTTCAATTATTAACCATTCTTAGTATTTTGTCCACAGTGTAAGGTTTGGAATAACGATTTCAACGTCTTTTTTGGTTCACTCAAATTAGAGATAAAACGAAGAAGTTTCAGTCAAAACAAGATACCCGACGTGATGATATGGCGGCAAAATTGACATCATGGACCAATCAAATTCAAAACAAGATACCTGATGTGATGATGTGGTGACAAAATTGATATTATGGACGAGCGGCAAAATTGACATCATAGACCAATCGAATTATGACATTTATAAATTTGGTAGAGTAACAAATGGTGGAGTTTTCAATTACATTTATAAAAGTTTTCGATTACTTTTAAATGGAAAGAAATTATAATGATTTCATTTACATTTATGAAAACTAGTGGTTACTTTTAAATGAAAAAACAAATTATAATGATTTCATTTACCTTTATAAAAACTAGTTATTACTTTTAAATGGAAAAAAATTATAATTATAATGATTTGATTTACTTTCTGAAAAAAAACTAATTTTGAGAAAGAAAATTATTTAAATTACAAAAAAATCATGTAAAAAATGATGTGAAATCTATCAAAAACTAGTTTTGAGAAAGAAAATTATTTAAATTACAAAATCATTTCAATTACATTTATAATTGAATTTATAAAACTTTTCAATTACCTCCCTTAACATTTTTTTATTATATTATTACATGGTATATATATATATATATATGAAACATGTGGTCTATAATTTTTTACGATAAATTTAAAAATAAATAAATATTATTTTTCGTGGTCCACGTTTGTTCATGTTTTAGTGGTCCGTATCAATTCTCTCCCAACAGAACGCACAGAACATTTCACAATACTCAAATTCGATAATCTTAATTCAAGCCTATTTTTGCAAAAAAATTCTTCATTTAACTACTTGCTAAAAATATCTGCTAATTGATTATTAGAGTTTACAAAATCAAGAATAATATGTCCATTTTGCACATGCTCTCTAATAAAATGATGTCTAATGTCAATATGTTTAGTTCTAGAATAATGAATAGGATTTTTGGTTAAATTAATAGCACTGGTGTTATTACAAAAGATAGGCACGCTATCAAATTTTAATCCAAAATCACAAAGAGTTTGTTTCATCCAAAGAATTTGAGCACACCAACTAAAAGATAGGCACGCTATCAAATTTTAATCCAAAATCACAAAGAGTTTGTTTCATCCAAAGAATTTGAGCACACCAACTAGCAACCCCAATATATTCCGCTTCCGTAAAGGCAACCGAATTTTGCTTTTTACTAAACCAAGAAACTAATGAACTACCAAGAAATTGACAAGTTCCACTAGTACTTTTACGATCAAGTAAACTTCGTGCAAAATCCACATCAGAATATCCTACCAATTTAAACTCAACATTTCTAGGATACCACACTCCTCAATTAATAGTCCCAAGCAAATATTTAAATATTCTTTTAACGGCATGTAGATGAGATTCCTTAGGACAAGATTGAAACCTAGCACAAAAACATACACTAAACATAATATAAGGTTACTAGCAGTCAAGTAAAATAAAGATCCAATCATACCTCGATAAGATTTTATATCTACACATTTACCTTTTTCATCCTTATCAAGCTTGGTAGATGTGCTCATTGGAGTTTTTGCAATCTTACATTCATTGAACTTGAACCTTTTGAGTAAATCCTTGACGTACTTCTCTTGATTTAGAAAGATACCATCTTTCAGTTGTTTGATTTGACATCCAAGAAAGAAACTGAGCTCTCCCATCATATTCATCTCAAACTCATTATGCATACATTTAGAAAAATCTTCCCAAAAAGAAGGATCAGTAGAAAAAAATATAATATCATCAACGTATATTTGCACTAATAGCATATCTTTTTCTTTAATTTTAATAAAGAGAGTAGTGTTGAGCTTACCCATTTTGAAATCATTCTCAATAAGAAAATTACTAAGTCTATTGTACCAAGCTCTTGGAGCTTGTTTGAAGTCATAAAGAGCTGTTTTCAACTGACATGATGTGGAAAATCAAAATTTTCAAATCGAGGAGGTTGTTTTACATAAACTTCCTCCATAATATAACCATTTAAGAATGCACTTTTCACATCCATTTGATATAATATAAAATTTTTGTGAGAAGCAAATGCAAGTAAGATTCTAATAGCTTCTAATCTAGCAACGAGTGCAAAAGTTTCTTCATAGTCTATACCTTCCTCTTGACAATAACCTTGAGCTACACGTCTAGCTTTATTTCTAATGATACTCCCATTTTCATCAATTTTATTTCTAAAAACCCATTTGGTTCGAATAATGGAAATATTAGAGGGTATAGGGACTAATTCCCAAACTTTATTCCTTTTAAATTGATTCAGTTCTGCTAAAATCCAAAACTCATCATTTTCGGTATCCTTAAGACTTTTTGGTTCAATTTGAGAAACAAAAGCAAGATTATTAAATAAATTAATAGAGGAACGAGTTTTCACACCTTGTTCGGGATCATCAATAATCAATTTTTTGGGATGAGATGAGGCATACCTCCATACTTTTGGCACTGATGAAGAACTTTCTTCCTTCTTTTCATTTAAAGCTCACTTCTTGTTTACTTGGAAGAGTTTCCTTTCCTTTGTCACTGACAGGTAAATCTCCAAAATTTCTTTCTAAATCATCCCTTTCTTGTTGTCGCAAAAAGTTACTAAGCCGCCATCCTTCTTGGAAAGATTCACAAACTTGGATTGGTTTCCCGTCATGTGTCTTGAGAAACCACTCATTTTCTTCATCATCTTTGTCACTATGAGCCATGAAGCAAAAATTTGCGACTTCTACGTCACTTGCACTTTCATCACTAACATCCCAAGTAGCCTTCATTGCTTTCTTCCTGGATTTCTTAGATAATTTGAGGAGAATCCGATCTTATATGACCCGACTTTTTACATTCATAACATATTATCTCATCATGTTTGCTCTTCTCACCTTTTTGGTTGGTGAAATATTTTCTAAATTGTTTCTTTCTTTTGATGAAATTTTTACACTTACGTGTGAAGTAGGCAACATCATCTTCATCAAGGGCTTCATCATCGTCGGAGTCAACTTCTGATGTGATGTTCTTTAGGGCTATAGTTTTCTTCTTTTTGGATTCCTCTTCTATGCGCACCTCTTCCATGCGCTCCTTCATGGTAATCTCATGCGTCATGAGAGAACCAACAAGTTCATCCAAAGGAAGCTTTGTGAGATCGTTTGCTTCTTGAATTGCCGTCACTTTTGCTTCCCAACTTTTAGGTAGAGACCTAAGAATTTTCCTGACATTTTCGGAAGTAGAATATACTTTTCCAAGATTTTTCAAACATTTAGAATATTCGTAAATCTAGTGAACATATCACTTATAGATTCATTTGCATCCATTTTAAATAGTTCATAATTATGAACTAACATGGTGATCTTTGTTTCTTTAACTTGATTTGTTCCCTCATGAGTTACTTCAAAAGTTTTCAAAATTTTATAGGCCGAAGAACACATAGATACTCTATTAAATTCATCATTACTTAGGACACAATAGAGACAGTTTATAGCACTAGCATTAAAAGAACATTTTTTCATATCATGCTCATCAAATTCATCCTCCATTTTAAGCTACTCAATATTATTAACAATTTTTTTTATGGGAATACAAGGGTCTTTACTAACATTTAACCATAATTGATAATCCTCCATTTTAAGCTACTCAATATTATTAACAATTTTTTTATGGGAATATAAGGATCTTTACTAACCTTTAACCATAATTGATAATCAATTGATAAATTTTCATTCTAGCTTTCCAATATGTATAATTAGATCCATCAAAATAAGGAGGTCCAGAAGTTGATTGTCTTTCACAAAAACCGTTTTTAACACGTAGATTCGCCATAATCTCTAAAAATAAAGTTTAGAAAAACACGCAGGGCATAACGATCGTTGTCCTGCCATTTGGATGTACGCATCCGTACCCTCGTGATGGGATAGGGGTATCCCCCCAAATGCATGATCACACAATATGCATGAGGTCCCACTAGTCCTACCGTCATCATTTAATGAACATAACCCCGTGTCACGTTTTCATGCTTACATGTCATTCTCATTCTCATTTCGTTACATATCATACATATTCCTAGCGGGGTTATGTATCATGCAATTTACCTTATTTCATGTCATACAATTCATTCAGTTACATTCCAATACTCATACAACAAGCCATAATCGTTCAAGGACCACACATCGTTACATGCATTACACATCATATCAGACTAAAATCATACATTCACGTTCACATAACTACGTACTTAAACACAATAAGCTAGCATACAATGCATCATTTCATAAACAAGTCATAACGTAAACACTTCATAGTCATATCGTTCTCTAACTTACCATAGCCTTAACGTTTTTATACCTATCACGGACATATCATTACGTAACGTACCTTAGTCATATCATCACCAGAATGTATCCTAACGCCATCGTTCTATCAATGTATCACAAACCTATCCCTTTCTACCCATAACCTAACCGTATTCTTTCATCAATCTGTCCTATCCATAGCACTCCAGTGTGTAACCTAACCTTAACGTTTCATGAACGTATCTTACTCCTATCGTTACATTTCGTTTTGTGCATCCTTCTCGTATCCTATCTCAAACATCTCCTACAGCACATCGTACCATAATTATTATCATACAATCCACATATTATAACATAACATAACATATAGGAAGCATATCGATCCACAAACAATTCACACATATCAATATATATGACACGTGCAGAACCACAGGGCACGTGTCAACATCAAATATAACCATGCCGATAGTAAGGTCACTTACCTGGCTCGCTTAAGTCATTGTCACAAATATATCTTTAATGAAAGTTCGATTCCGTCATTTGAAATCCGAGTCAACCTATATGAGCTCATGACATCAATTTCAAGTTTGAACTCTATAAAATTATTTCCCTAATTTACATTGGCCATCTTAAAATTATGATTTTTTCTGTTGAAAAAAATTTAAAGAAGCTCACTGCCCTCTCATAGAAATTCTGTTCTTTCTGTTAGACAAAATTTAAAGGAGCTAAAGGAGCTCACTCCCCTCTGATATTTCCTTTTATTTTTATTTAACCTCTGATATTTCCTTTTATTTTTATTGTTAAATACTGTTTAACAAATCTTTCCTCAATCTCCCTCCCTCTCTCCTTCATTTTTTTTTTTTTTCATTTTGTAAATAGGTTTTTCAATTGTGTAAACAAATATTACTCGCCAATTTTATAGATCTGCCACCTAAAATTTTATTGAATCTAACAAATTTTATTGAATCTAACCTTATAACCTTATTTCGTATAACTAAAATGCTATAAAAAAATCTAATAATTCTATATGGGATCTGATTATTGCGGTAAGATAGGAAAGAAGATTTGATCCTAAATTAATTTCTTATAACCATAACTAAATTAATTTCTTATAACCATAACCGTAAAGGAAAAGGAAATCTGAGATAGGATTTTACCGTAATAACTGACAAACTCTAAATCTCCAATCCGTTGAAAGCCATTTAACTTCTCAAATCTGCCAATGCTTGTTTTTCTATTTCTTTCTTTTTTTTTGTACAGTTGGCGTAAGATGGCTCGAGGAGAGATAATTGTGAAAAGGGATGAGAGACGTTAGTGGAGAGAGGTGGGAAATTTTTTTTTTTTTTAATTTTAATTAATTAATTATTATTAAACTATTTTTTTTTATTTGTTTATTTCTTTATTTATTTTTGGGCTATTACATTATATCCCTCTAGAAGAAACTTTCGTCCGAAAGTGCTTTAATCTTGGAATAACTCGAGTCCCTATTCTAAGAGTTCTTTGTCAAGTCTTCAAGTACCACTAAGTAAAAATTCTTAACAAGTATACCCTAATCCGTATGAGTCATAAACATTTATTTGCATGCATAAAACTTTCATAAGCCTATCACTTTGTATTCATAAAATTTTTGATTCCTTGTAACGTTTTTGTCACATAGTTAGGTATTTTAAATCTTAATTCATACTCCAAAAGGGTCTTTTGGTCATTTACCCCCAAATCTTGGTTTAATTCTTCAACATATTCCAATGGCCTTGTAACTTTGTGTAATCCCTTTACACCATGTCATAAGGCTCCTCATCAAATTTCATGTCATTTAGAGGTCACTTTGGTCGTAAACTAGTGGTACGTAATTATAGGGTATTTTAGTCATTTTACACCTACATTTGGTTTAGCCCATTATCATAACCTAATGGTTACCAAATTTCGTACATAACTTTATCATGCCATATTGAGTCTTCTTCTAAAATTTCATGGACAACATAATTCATCTAAGGTTTGTGGCTCAGACACTTCATTGAAATAAATGTTCGCGTATACAATAAGGTTGGCAAACTTACTCAATCTGAATAGTTTCTCACTTTTTTTTTTCAATCTAATAGTTTTACTAGTTTTAGTTTCTGCTTTACATTGTTCTCCAAATCAAATTCTCTAAACCTAGCTAAAGGTTCACTCATTGACCTTTCTGTCCATACATTCTCAAAATCTCATTTTTAAATATCCAAAATGGCATTTTCTTTTGAACCAATTTTTTTTTCTCTCTCTCCCTATCATTAAAGAAATACAAAGAAAAATTTCGGGTTAGAAACATTCTCGAGAATTTCTCTTGAGATTTGAACCCATAGCTGATGGTAGAACTAGGATAGATATTTTCTGTTTCCTACTCACACACGCTCATATCTTTGCTTCTCGATCCATCTCTAATTTTAATCTTCCTCCCCAATAAGATATTACGGTGCTGATGTAGACCAAAATTTCGTTACAGTCTAATTCTGATCGGTAATAGATACCGGGGCTTTGCAATATTTGACTGATCACAATTCTGTATAGTCCAGCTACTATAGGAGTTCCTCAGGAATTCATTAGAGGAATGTTTTCAATTAAAATTGTTCGTTCTCTATATTTTTAATAATTAAAAAGAAAGAAAGAATTGTTTTCCTTTCCTCATTATTGTTTGTGTCCACTTGATTTGGTTCATCATTAATGTCTATCTTTGTAGATGAATTCCATATACAAATTTGTCTATTTTCCCATACAAAATCAAGAAATTTGTAATACTTCTTCTCTTTTGGCTACCTACCCCAATTCTAGTAAATTTTTGGAGTCAAAATCATGACATGAAACTGGTTAAGAACTCCACCCTATCCCAATGCAACTAGAATGCACTAGTAAATCACATGGATCTAGGAACGACTCTTGTATTTGATTTGTGGTCAAGCTAGAGTTTGAGGATTTTGTAACTTTCATAGGAAACATCGTCAAATAGGCTGTTCTCTTGGTATACCTTATCTAGTACAGCCCAAAACTAATGCTCCTATAACCATAATTAAATTTAAGGTACCTTTGACAATCTCATACCGTAGTCCCTCTCCATACACCTCTCAAATTTTGACCATGATCGTAATGCCTCGTCCAAACTGTGGCTCGATACTTTTAAATCACCTCACAACTTCTCTAATTGGTTGTATTATTAAGGCAGGAAAGTTTTCTATATCTCAGTACTTCCAAAGCTCAGCTTCCATTAAAGGCACTTATGTCATTCACCAATCAATTTAAGTATACATGTTTTAAACTTTTATGGTCTTAACTCAAAATTTTTTTTTTACTGATACTTTTAATTTCATCTTTACATACTTCAAAGTTATAAAATTTTCTTACAAACACTACCACTTTTAGTATCTATAGTGTACTATAAGATATTGACATCTATCAAGCTTCTTAGGTCATTTTATTTCATCTAAAACTACTTACTTTTCCGTATACATTGGTACAGTCCTCCCCATCTCTATGGTCATAAGACTGTGTAGTTTATCTATGTTCAAGACGTCTAACTAAAACATATGATCTTGCTTAGCAAAATCATTTTCACGCATGCACTAACATTTAGTAGCTTACTAAAATTAAAGCTAGCAACAATCTTAGTAAATCTAAACATCATCAATACAATAATTTACATTCACATTCCATGCAAGGTAAAACATAACGTATTCTAAATTGAAATAAATATAAAATTAAGCTAACATGAATGCGGTAAATTATAATACAATCAATAAAGTAAAAGTCCAATTATGAGTTATATTTTATAATGACCAAGCAATAACAACATACACAATCAACGACGTTTCATTTTCTTATCTTATGCAAGACATACCTGACGGAGACGGGGCACCGACGGTGGGACCATGGAACATGCCAAGCCTACATCGTAAAATATAAGGTCGCTACTGTATACATACCATAAACATTGAATGCGGAAGACTTCATTTAAACTCCATAAAACATAACCTTTAACTTAAAACACAGCAATGGACTTACGTGTTTCGAAAACATCTTTAAAACGACACAACAAAAGACTCGAAATAGAATAAATAAGCATTTAAGTTTAAAACATCATATTTTATCATAAGTCTAAGAAAATAAATGCCACTATCCTATGCATGTGCCATGATCTTGAGTTGTGATGCCATCGTCAGCCGTACAGGAATGCCTTGCCTTAACCTGAAAAATGTAGTAGCGCATGGCTTGAGTATTTAAAGAAATACTCAGTAAGTGACCCCACTATTGGGGTTAAATGCAACAATCACATGCAATGCAATGATGGAACCTATCTTTCATTTCGTTTCATTTCGTTTCATTTCATTTCGTTTCATTGCGTTTCGTTTTCCCTACGGTGTAATCCTAACAGGTAATCGTGGACGTGTACCATATACTCTACACACAACCCATACGTGCGAGTATGGGCTCACCAGCTAGTTCGCACACCGCTGGGCCACTGTCCCTAGCCGGTGGGCATGCTCTGGGGGCCTACCGGGACCCGTTAAAACTAAAATCGTCACGGCAGTGCTATGCAGGACATAACGATCGTTGTCCTGCCATTTGGATGTACACGTCCGTACCCTCGTGATGGGATAGGGGTATCCCCCAAAATGCATGATCACACAATATGCATGAGGTCCCACTAGTCCTACAGTCATCATTTAATGAACATAACCCCGTGTCACGTTTTCATGCTTACATGTCATTCTCATTTCGTTACATATCATACATATTCCTAGCGGGGTTATGTATCATGCAATTTACCGTATTTCATGTCGTACAATTCATTCAGTTACATTCCAATACTCATACAACAAGCCATAATCGTTCAAGGACCACACATCGTTACATGCATTACACATCACATCAGACTAAAAGCATACATTCACGTTCACATAACTACGTACTTAAACACAATAAGCTAGCATACAATGCATCATATCATAAACAAGTCATAACGTAAACACTTCATTGTCATATCGTTCTCTAACTTACCATAGCCTTAACGTTCTTATACCTATCACAGACATATCACTACGTAACGTACCTTAGTCATATCATCACCAGAACGTATTCCAACGCCATCGTTCTATCAATGTATCACAAACCTATCTCTTTCTACCCATAACCTAACCGTATTCTTTCATCAATCTCTCCTATCCATAGCACTCCGGTGTGTAACCTAACCTTAACGTTTCATGAACGTATCTTACTCCTATCGTTACATTTCGTTTTGTGCATCCTTCTCGTATCCTATCTCAAACATCTCCTAGAGCACATCGTACCATAATTATTATCATACAATCCACATATTATAACATAACATAACATATAGGAAGCATATCGATCCACAGACAATAATTATGTCACAAATATATCTTTAATGAAAGTTCGATTCCATCCTTTGAAATTCGAGTCAACCTATATGAGCTCATGACATCTGTTTCAAGTTTGAACTCTATAAAATTATTTCTCTAATCTACATTGGCCATCTTAAAATTCTGATCTTTCCTGTTAGACAAAATTGAAAGAAGCTCACTGCCCTCTCATAAAAGGATAAAAATTCTGATCTTTTCTGTTAGACAAAATTGAAAGGAAATTCTGATCGTTTCTGTTAGACAAAATTGAAAGGAGCTAAACAGTTTACTGACGTTAAATACTGCTTAACAAATCTTTCCTCAATCTCCCTCTCTCTCTCTCTCATTTTTTTTATTTTGTAAATAGGTTTTTCAAGTGTGTAAACAAATATTACTGGCCAATTTTAAGTACAGGCTACAATCTTTTAGTTTATAGATCTGCCACCTAAAATTTTATTGAATCTAACTTTATAACCTTATTTCCTATAACTAAAATGCTAACAAAAATCTAATAATTCTATATGGGATATGGTTAAATACTGCTTAACAAATCTTTCCTCAGTCTCCCTCTCTCTCTCTCTCTTTTTTTTTTTATTTTGTAAATAGGTTTTTCAAGTGTGTAAACAAATATTACTGGCCAATTTTAAGTACAGGCTACGATCTTTTAGTTTATAGATCTGCCACCTAAAATTTTATTGAATCTAACCTTATAACCTTATTTCGTATAACTAAAATGCTAACACAAATCTAATAATTCTATATGGGATCTGATGGGATCTGATTATTACAGACGTTAAGAAAGGAAATTAGATTTGATCCTAAATTAATTTCTTATAACCATAACTAAATTAATTTCTTATAATCATAACTGTAAAAGAAAAGGAAATCTATTTTACGGTAATAACTGACAAACTCTAAATCTGCAATCTGTTTAAAGCCATTTTACTTCTCAAATCTGCCCATAGTTGTTTTTTTGTTTCTTTCTTTTTTTGCAGTTGGCTTAAGATGGTGAGAGATAATTGTGGGAATGGATGAGAGGTTAGTGGAGAGAGGTGGGGAAAGATTTTTTTTTTTTTTTTAAATTTTAATTTTAATTAATTAATTTATTTATTATTATTATTATTATTATTTTAACTATTTTTTTTATTTGTTTATTTATTTATTTATTTTTGGGCTATTAGAGAAAGATAATCAACTTCTAAACCCCCTTATTTTGATGGAACTAATTATTCGTATTGGAAAGTTAGAATGAAAATTTATTTGCAATCGATTGATTATGAATTATGGTTGAATGTTAGTAAAGGTCCTTTCATTCCAATAAAAATTGTTAATAACATTGAGGAGCTTAAATTAGAGAATGAATTTGATGAACATGATATAAAAAAAATGTTCTTTTAATGCTAGTGCTATAAATTATCTTTATTGTGCCCCAAGTAATGATGAATTTAATAGAGTATCCATGTGTTGTTGAGCATATGAAATTTGGAAAACTCTTGAAGTAACTCACGAGGGAACAAATCAAGTTAAAGAAACAAAAATTAGCATGTTGGCTCATAACAAAATGTATGCAAATGAATCTCTAAGTGATGAAAAAGTAGCAAATTTTTACTTCATGGCTCATGGTGACAAAGAGGATGAAGTCATGGCTCAGGGTAACAAAGAGGATGAAGAAGACGAGGTAATTCTTGAATCTCCTTCTTATGATGAATTATTTAAAGTGTTTGAGGAGATGCAACTTGATTTAGAAAAACTTGGTTCAAAGTATGTTATGCTTCAAAAGAAATATAAGGCTTCAATTATTAAAGATGAGTCTTTATTAAATGAAATTTCTTGCTTGAAAGAGAATAATCATAATGTTGTAAAATTTGATATACCCTGTGAAAAGCATGTAAATGATTGTGATGAGAAAACTGCATTACTTGATAAAATTAAATTTCTTGAGCATGATTGTTGTGAAAAAGATAAGTTAATTAAATTACTCAAAGAAAAGGAATCAAATATTGTGCAAGAACTTGGTAAGGCTAAAGAGTCTATTCAAAAATTAACTATATGCTCAAAAATTAGATAAAATAATTGGAGCACGTAAGCCTTATGGCGATAAAAGAGGATTAGGCTATGTTGATGAATGTTCTACTCCTTCAAGTTCTTAAACAATATTTGTTAAACCATCCCCCATTATGCCCAAGCCTAACACATGCAAATTTGTATCTCATGATAAATCTAGATTTGTGCCTATATTTCATTATTGTGGTGTTGAAGGTCATACTAGATCCAATTGCTTTAAATTGAAAAATTCTCAAAACATTCCTTCCAGAAGAAAATTTTCTCAAAATGTAAAATTTAGCAATGTTTTAAGAAATAATTTTTCAATTGAAAATAGAATACATAAACTTAGTCCAAGAAATAAATTCATGCATGATGCTGTTTGTTTTTCGTGTGGTAAGTTTTTTAATATGAATGCAAGCATGATTCCTAAATTTATGAACTAATTTGTTAGGATCCAAACAAGTATGGGTAACAAAAGGTCAATTTTGAATATTGTTGTTTATAGGTTTATTTGAAAGCATCCAAGAAAAATAAGTGGTATTTGGAAAGTGGTTGCTCAAGACACATGACGGGAAACGAATCCAAGTTTGTGAGTCTTTCCAATAAGGATGGTGGCTTAGTAACGGATGGCGACAACAAGAAGGTAAAATAATTGGTAAGGGTACTATAGGTAATGACTCTGGTACTCTCTCTGAAAATGTACTTTTCGCGGATGATTGTACTTTACAAGAATTTGCTAGATCAATGTTAAATGAATATGATTTACCTAAATATTTTTTGGTGGAAGCTGTTTATACGCCGGTTATGTTTCAAATAGAGTTTTAATTAGACCCTGTTTAGATAAAACTCTTTATGAACTTTGGCATAATAAAATTTCAAATAGTGGGTATTTCAAAGTTTTTAGTTGCAAATGTTTTATTTTGAACACCAAGGAAAAGTTAGAAAAATTTGATTCTAAAACAGATATTGGTATTTTTGTTGGTTATTCATCTAATAGTATAGCTTATAGAGTTTTCAATAAGAGAACTTTAGAAGAATCTATAAATGAGGTATTTGATGAATCTTATAATAATATTTCTAATGAGTTTATTTGTAGTTCCATTATTGGAACCAAATGGGTTTTTAGAAATAAAATGGATGAAAATGGGAATATCATTAGAAATAAAGCTAGAGTTGAGTTTTTAGAAATGAAATTGATGAAAATGGAAATATCATTAGAAATAAAGCTAGACTTGTAGCTCAAGGTTATTGTCAGGAGGAAGGTATGAAGAAACTTTTGCACCCGTTACTAGATTAGAAGCGATTAGAATGTTACTTGCATTTGCTTCTTACAAAAATTTTATATTATATCAAATGGATGTGAAAAGTGCATTCTTAAATGGTTATACTATGGAGGAAGTTTATGTAAAACAACCTCTTGGATTCGAAAATTTTGATTTTCCACGTCATGTCTATAAGTTGAAAAAGGCTTTTTATGACTTAAGACAAGCTCCAAGAGCTTGGTATGATAGACTTAGTAATTTTCTGATTGAGCATGATTTCAAAATGGGTAAGCTCGACACTACTCTCTTTATTAAAATTAAAGAAAAAGATATGCTATTAGTGCAAATATATGTTGATGATATTATATTTGGTTCTACTAATCCTTATTTATGGGAAGAATTAATGTATGATGAGTATGATGAGTATGATGGGAGAGCTCAGTTTCTTTCTTAGACTTCAAATCAAACCACTGAAAGATGGTATCTTCCTAAATCAAAAGAAGTACATCAAGGATTTACTCAAAAGGTTCAAGTTCAATGAAGGTAAGATTGCAAAAACTCCAATGAGCACATCTACCAAGCTTGATAAGGATGAAAAAGATAAATGTGTAGATATAAAATCTTATTGAGGTATGATTGGATCTTTACTTTACTTGACTGCTAGTAGACCTTATATTATGTTTAGTGTATGTCTTTGTGCTAGGTTTCAATCTTGTCCTAAGGAATCTCATCTACATGCCGTTAAAAGAATAATGAAATATTTGCTTGGGACTATTAATTTAGGATTGTGGTATCCTAGAAATGTTAGAATTTAAATTGGTAGGATATTCTGATGCGGATTTTGTGGGAAGTTTACTTGATCGTAAAAGTACTGGTGGAACTTGTCAATTTCTTGGTTTAGTAAAAAGCAAAATTCGGTTGCCTTATCTACTACGAAAGCGGAATATATTACGGTTGCTAGTTGTGCTCAAATTCTTTGGATGAAACAAACTCTTCATGATTTTCGATTAAAATTTGATGGTGTGCCTATCTTTTGTGATAACACCAGTGCTATTAATTTAACCAAAAATCCTATTCATCATTCTAGAACTAAACATATGGACCTTAGACATCATTTTATTAGAGAGCAGGTGCAAAATGAACATATTATTCTTGATTTTGTAAACTCTAATAATCAATTAGTATATATTTTTACCAAGCCGTTAAATGTTTTTTTTTTTTTTTTTTTTTTTTTTTTTTTGCAAAAATCGACTTGAGCTTGGTATTATTCGGTATGATATATGTTGAATTTGAATTTGGTATTATTCGGTGTGATATATTTTGAATTTGAATTTGGTATTACTCGGTGTGATATATCTTGAATTTTATAATCTTAATTATAGGCATGTTGTTAGGGGAGCATGTCATTCTTTTATTATTGTTTTATTGTTCTTTTTTATGATTATAAAGTAGGAGAAAATTAGGAAAAATATGCTCTAAATTTGTTATTGTATAATTAATGAATCACTTTGTTGTTGTGTTATTTCATAATTCATTAAAGCATTCATATAGGGGGAGAATATGAATTTGAGTGAATTTCAAATTTATGATAATATATTAGAATGCCTATTATGATGCATTATTTTAATTTTTATGATTTTATGAATTTCATACCATTTTTCTTGAAATGGTTTGTCGTCATAAAAAGGGGGATATTGTTGGCTTTTTGGCCCTTCATCTTTAATTAATTAATTGATATTTTGATGATGACAAACCTACCTTCAATTATTAACAATTCTCAGTATTACCTTCAATTATTAACAATTCTCAGTATTTTGTCTACAGTGTGAGGTTGGGAATAACGATTTCAACGTCTTTTTTAGTTCACTCAAATTAGATATAAAACGAAGAAGTTTCAGTCTTTTTTAGTTCACTCAAATTAGATATAAAACGAACTCAAATTAGATATAAAACGAAGAAGTTTCAGTCAAAATAAGATACCCGACGTAATGATGTGGTGGAAAAATTGACATCATGGACTAATCAAATTCAAGATACCTGACGTGATGATGTGGTGACAAAATTAACATAATGGACGAGCGCAAAATTGACATCAGAGACCAATCGAAGTATGACATTTATAAATTTGTTAGGGTAACAAATGGTGGAGTTTTCAATTACATTTATAAAAGATTTCCATTACCTTTAAATTAGAAGAGAAGTATTTGAATTATAAAATCATTTCAATTACATTTATGAAACTCTTCAGGTAACTAGAAAGAGATTTTTAGTTTTCAGGTAACTAGAAAGAGATTATAATGATTTTATTTACCTATATAAAAATTAGTGGTTACTTTTAAATGAAAAAAAAATTATAATAATTTTATTTATATTTATGAAAATTAGTTCCTTACTTTAAAATGGAATAGAAAGAAATTATAATGATTTACATTTATGTAAACTAGTTTTGAGAAAGAAAACCGTTTGAAATTACAAAATCATTTTAATTACAATGATTTCAATTAGATTTATAAAACTTTCAATGTTACCCACATTGTTTTGATTTAACATTTTTTTTTATTATATTATTACATTTCAATATGTTTTATATAGACAATAAAAATGAATTTAAAATGTTTTTAATATTTATTTAAAATATATATATATATATATATATATATATATATATATATATATATATATATATATATAATATATATAAATGAAACATGTAGTCTATAATTTTTTACAATAAATTTAAAAATAAATAAATATTATTTTTTCGTATCCACGTTTTAGTTGTCTGCATCAATTCCTATTTTTACAACTTGATCCCTATTTAAACTCATTACCTCTTCGTATTTTTTTAAGAACGCAACACAGAACATTTCACAATACACAAGTTTCATAGTTTTCTCGATCTAAATTTTTTTTTTTAAAATCCTCCATTGTTGCTCTCAACAAAGCTTCCATTTCTTTTTTATCTTATTATTGACAATTCTATTTCTTTTTTATCTTATTATTGAGAGATGTCTATTGTACTGTGAAATGTTCTATGTGTTGTGTTCTTAAAAAATACGAAGAGGTAATGAGTTTAAATAGCGATCAAGTTGTAAAAATAGAAATTGATGTAGACCACTAAAACGTGGACCACGAAAAAATAATATTTATTTATTTTTAAATTTATCATAAAAAATTATAGACTACATGTTTCATTTATATATATATATATATATATATATTATTTTAAATAAATATTCAAAACATTTTAAATTTATATATATATATATATATATATATATATATATATATATATATATATAAATAACATATTGAAATGTGATAATATATATATATATATATATATATATATATATATATATATATATAATTGAAATGTAATAATATAATAAAAAAAATGTTAACGAAAACATTTTAAACTTGAAAAGTTGTGTAAATCTAATTGAAATCATTATAAACCTAATTAAAATGATTTTGTAATCCTTATAATTTCTTTCCAAAAGTAACTGCTAGTTTTCATAAATGTAAATGAAATCATTATAATTTTTTTCCATTTAAAAGTATCCGAAAACTTTTATAAATGTAATTGAAATGATTTTATAATTCAAATACTTTGTGTAATGGAAATCTTTTATAAATGTAATTGAAAACTTCACCCTATGTTACCCTACCAAATTTATAAATGTCATACTTCGATTGGTCTCTGATGTCAATTTTGCCGCTGGTCCATGATGTCAATTTTGTCACCACATCATCACGTAAGGTATCTTTTATTTGATTGGTCCATGATGTCAATTTTGCCGCCACATCATCACGTCGGGTATTTGTTTTGACTGAAACTTCGTCAATTTTGCCGCCACATCATCACGTCGGGTATTTGTTTTGACTGAAACTTCCTCATTTTATCTCTAATTTGAGTGAACTAAAAAAGACGTTGAAATCATTATTCCCAACCTTACACTGTGGACAAAATACTGAGAATGGTTAATAATTGAAGGTAGGTTTGTTATCATCAAAACATCAATTAATTCATTAATTAATTAAAATGAATTAAGTTGAGATTAAGGGCCAAAAAGCCAACAATATACCAATTGTACCATGGATATGACAACCCTAGATACGGGTGAATAGAGTTTCAACAATGTAATTATTAATTTTTTTTAATAAGAATAAAACTTATAACATGCAATAAAACTTAAAAATAATTTAGAATTTAAATAGGAAAAGAAATATAACACCGTAGTTTTATAGTGGTTAGGTCAAACTCGATCTACTTCACTCCCGCCTCTTGAGAATTTGAATAAAACTTTCTGACTCTTTCCTCGGACCAGAGCCCAACCGCTACACCGCTCCTTTTACGAGTGTAAGAGCAAACTCAATCCTTTTCACTTTCCTCGGACCAGAGCCCAACCGCTACACCGCTCCTTTTACGAGTGTAAGAGCAAACTCAATCCTTTTCACTGCTCAGGATCAAACCAGTACACCGCTCTTTTTACGAGTTCAAGAGCAAACTCAATCCTTTCCACGACTCAGGATCAAACCGGTACAATTGTCTGAAATCTTATAGAAACACACCACAACACTCTGAAGTAATAGACATCTCTCTCAGAATAAAATAAAATAAAAAAGAAATAGAATTGGAAGCTTTGGAGAGAGCAACCATGGAAGCTTTTAAAAAAAATTTAGATTGAGAAAACAAATGTTCTCGATTTTGTGTTATGAAAAAGAGGTAATGAGTTTAAATAGCGATCAAGTGGTAAAATTAGGAATTGATACGGACCACTAAAATGTGAATCGAAAGTGGACCACGAAAAATAATATTTATTTATTTTTAAATTTATCGTAAAAAATTATAAACCACATGTTTCATTTAAATTTATATATATATATATATATATATATATTATTTTAAATAAATATTATAAACATTTTAAATTCATTTATTTATTTATATATATATCACATATTGAAATATAATAATATAATAAAAAAATATTAATGAAAACGACGTGGGTAATTGAAAAGTTTTATAAATGTAATTGAAATGATTTTGTAGTTGAAACGATTTATACGTAATTGAAATAATTTTATAATTTTAATAATTTTCTTTTTCAAAACTAATTTTAATTTCTTTCTATTTAAAAGTAACAATTTCATAAATGTAAATGAAATCATTATAATTTCTTTCCATTTAAAAGTAATCGAAAACTTTTATAAATGTAATTGAAAACTCCACCATTTGTTACTCTACCAAATTTATAAATGTCATACTTCGATTGGTCTATGATGTCAATTTTGCCGCTGGTTCATGATGTCAATTTTGTCACCACATCATTACGTCAAGTATCTTGTTTTGAATTCGATTGGTCCATGATGTCAATTTTGCCACCACATCATCATGTCGGGTATTTGTTTTGACGGGAACTTCTTCGTTTTATCTCTAATTTCAGTGAACCAAAAAAGACGTTGAAATCGTTATTCCCAACCTTACATTGTGGACAAAAATGCTGAAAATTGTTAATAATTGAAGGTAGGTTTGTTATCATCAAAACATCAATTAATTAATTAATTAAAATTAATTAATTTGAGATTAAGGCGAAAAAGCCAACCATCTCCTCCTTTTTGACAAACCATTTCAAGAAAAATAGTATGAAAACCATAAAACTTAAAATAATGCACATGTCCAAATAATAATATTGATATCAATATCGATGCATCATCATAGGCATTCTAATAATACCATCAGTACTTTGAAATTCACTCACATCCATATTCTCCCCCTATATTAATGCTTCAATGAATTATGAAACATCACAACATCCAAATGGTTCATTAATTATAAAATAAAACAAACTGAGTCATTAATTATAAAATAACAAATTTATAGCATATTTTTCCTCATTTTCTCCCCCTTTGTAATCATACAAAAGAACAATAAAACAATAATAAAAGAATGACATGCTCCCCTACGAACATGCCTATAATTAAGATTATAAAATTCAAGATATATCACACCGAGTAATACCAAATTCAAATTCAAGATATATCACACCGAATAATACCAAATTCAAATTCAAGATATATAACATCGAATAATACCAAGCTCAAGCAAAAAAAAAAAAAAAAAAAAAAAAAAAAAAAAAAAAAAAATCATTTAACGACTTTGTAAAAATATAAGCTAATTGATTATTAGAGTTTACAAAATCAAGAATAATATGTCCATTTTGCACCTGCTCTCAAATAAAATGATGTCTAATGTCAAAATGTTTAGTTCTAGAATGATGAACAGGATTTTTTGGTTAAATTTTAATCCAAAATCACAAAGAGTTTGTTTCATCCAACGAATTTGAGCACAACAACTAGCAACCGCAATATATTCCGCTTCTGTATTAGATAAGGCAACCGAATTTTGCTTTTTCATAAACCAAGAAACTAATGAACTACCAAGAAATTGACAAGTTTCACCAGTACTTTTACAATCAAGTAAACTTCCTGCAAAATCCGCATCAGAATATTCTACCAATTTAAACTCAACATTTATAGGATACCACAGTCCTAAATTAATAGTCCCAAGCAAATATTTAAATATTCTTTTAACGGCATGTAGATGAGATTCCTTAGGACAAGATTGAAACATAGCACAAAGACATACACTAAACATAATATCAGGTCTACTAGCACTAAAGTAAAGATCCAATCATACCTCGATAAAATTTTATATCTACACATTTACCTTTTTCATCCTTATCAAGCTTGGTAGATATGTTCATTGGAGTTTTTGCAATCTTACCTTCATTGAACTTGAACCTTTTCAGTAAATCCTTGATGTACTTCTCTTGATTTAAAAAGATACCATCTTTAAGTTGTTTGATTTGAAGTTCAACAAAGAAACTGAGCTCTCCCATCATACTCATCATACATTTAGAAAATTCTTCCGAAGAATTAGTAGAACCAAATATAATATAATCCACATATATTTGCACTAATACATATATTTTTGTTTAATTTTAATAAAGAGAGTAGTGTTGAGCTTACCTATTTTGAAATATTCTCAATAAGAAAATTACTAAGTATTGTACTAAGAAGCTCTTGGAACTTGTTTTAAGCCATAAAGAGCCTTTTTCAACTTATAGGCATGATGTGTAAAATCAAAATTTTCAAATTCCACGAGGTTGTTTTACCTGAACATCCTCCATAATATAATCAAATGCTCTTTTCACATCCATTTGATATAATATAAAATTCTTGTAAGAAGCAAATGCAAGTAACATTCTAATAGCTTCTAATCTAGCAACGGGTAAAAGTTTCTTCATAGTCTATACTTTCCTCCTCACAATAACTTTCAGCTACAAGTCTAGCTTTATTCTTAATGATATTCCCATTTTCATCACTTTTATTTCTAAAAATAAATTTGGTTCAACTAATGGAAATATTAGAGGGCCTAGTGACTAATTCCCAAACTTTATTCCTTTCAAATTGATTTAGTTCTTCACTAAAATATAAAACTCATCATTTTCGGCATCCTTAAGACTTTTTGGTTCAATTTGAGAAAAAAAAAATTATAAAATAAATTAATAAAGAAACGAGTTCACACCTTGTTCGGGATTACCAATAATCAAATCTTTGGGATGAGATGAGGCATACCTCCAAAATGAAGAACCTTCTTCCTTCTTTTCATTTGAGCTCACTTCTTCTTTATTTGAAAGAGTTTCTTTTCCTTTGTCACTTACAATTAAATCTCCAAAATTTCTTTCTAAATCATCACTGCAAATAAACTCATTAGAAATATTATTACAAGATTCATCAAATATCTCAGGTATAGATTCTTCTAAAGTTCTCTGGTTGAAAACTCTATAAGCTCTACTAATAGATGAATAACCAAGAAAAATATCAATATACATTTTAGAATAAAATTTTCCCAACTTTTGTTTATTGTTCAAAATAAAACATTTGTAGCAAAAAAAAAAAAAAAAAAAAAAAAACTTTGAAATACCCAATATTTGGAATTTTATTAGGATAGAGTTCATGATAAGTTTTATCTAAATAGTGTTTAATTAAAACTCTATTTGAAACATAGCTAGCGGTATTAACAGCTTCCGCCCAAAAATATTTAGGTAAATCATATTCATTTAACATTGATCTAGCAAATTCTTGTAAAGTACAATTTTTTTTTTCAACCATACCATTTTGTTGAAGAGTCCTCAGAGAGAAGTTATGATAAAAACCATTATCTTTACAAAAAAAAAATTTATACGCTAGACTATAATTCTCAGCCATGGTCACTCCTAATTTTAGTAAATAAAAAAAAAAACATTTTTCATTTTGAACTCTTTTTACAAAACTAGTCCATCTTTTCAAAACATCATTTTTATGTTTTATCATCAAAACCCAAGTAAATCTCCAAAAATCATCTACTAAGAGTACATCTTCAAAGAGAATACCATCATTACCTATAGTACCCTTACCAATTATTTTACCTTTCTTGTTCTCGCCAAAAGTTACTAAGCCGCCATCCTTCTTGTAAAGATTCACAAACTTGGATTGGTTTCCCGTCATGTGTCTTGAGCAACCATTGTCCAAATACCACTTATTTTTTCTGGGAGACTTTCAAATAAACCTATAAACAAAGATATTCAAAATTGACCTTTTGGTACCCATACTTGTTTGGGTCCCAACAAGTTAGTTTTCACAAATTTAGGAATCATGCTTGCATTCATATTAAAAAACTTACCACACGAGAAACAAACAACACCATGCAGGAATTTATTTGTTGGACTAAGTTTATGAATTCTATTTTCAATAGAAAAATTATTTCTTAAAACATTGTTAAATTTTATATTTTTAGAAAATTTTCTTCCGGAAGTAATGTTTTGAGAATTTTTGAATTTAAAGCAATTAGGTCTAATATGACCTTCAACACCACAATAATGACATCTAGACACAAATCTAGATTTATCATGAGATACAAATTTGCATGTGTTAGGCTTAAGATAATGGGGATGGTTTAACAAATATTGTTTTAGAACTTGAAGGAGTAGAACATTCATCAATATAGCCTAATCCTCTTTTATCACCCTAAGGCTTTCCTGCTTCAATTATTTTATCTAATTTTAGAGCACCTATAGTTAACTTTTGAATAGACTCTTTAGCTTTATCAAATTCTTGTATAGTATTTGATTCCTTTTGAGTAATTTAATTAACTTATCTTTTTCATAACAATCATGCTCAAGAAACTTAATTTTATCTAGTAATGCAGTTTTCTCATCACAATCATTTACATGCTTTTTTCACAGGGTATATAAAACTTTACAACAATACGATTATTCTCTTTCAAGCAAGAAATTTCATTTAATAAAGACTCATTTTTAATAATTGAAGCCTTATATTTCTTTTGAAGCATAACATACTTTGAACCAAGTTTTTCTAAATCAAGTTGCATCTCCTCAAAAACTTTAAATAATTCATCGTAAGAAGGAGATTCAAGAATTACCTCGTCTTCTTCATCCTCTTTGTTACCCTGAGCCATGAAGCAAAAATTTGCTACTTTTTCATCACTTAGAGATTCATTTGCATACATTTTATTATGAGCTAACATGCTAATTTTTGTTTCATTAACTTGATTTGTTCCCTCGTGAGTTACTTCAAGAATTTTCCAAATTTCATATGCTGAACAACACATACATACTCTATTAAATTCATCATTACTTAGGGCACAATAAAGATAATTTATAGCACTAGCATTAAAAGAACATTTTTTTATATCAAGTTCATCAAATTCATTCTCTAATTTAAGCTCCTCAATGTTATTAACAATTTTTATTGGAATGAAAGGACGTTCACTAACATTCAACCATAATTCATAATCAATCGATTGCAAATAAATTTTCATTCTAGCTTTCCAATATGTATAATATGTTCCATCAAAATAAGGAGGTTTAGAGGTTGATTGTCCTTCACAAAAACCATTTTTAACACTTAGATTTGCTATAATCTCTATAAATAAAGTTTATATAAAAAAAAATTAATTAGAGCAACTGGGCTCTGTTACCAATTGTTGGATCGATATGACAACCCTAGAGGGGGTGAATAGGGTTCCAACAATGTAATTATTAATTTTTTTTTTAAATAACAATCAAAATATCATCCAATAAAACTTAACAATAATTTAGAATTTAAATAGGAAAATGGTTAGAAAATATAAAATCCTAGTTTTATAGTGGTTCGGTCAAACTCGACCTACTCCACTCCCCAAGCACCTCTTGAGAATTTGAATAAAACTTTCTGACTCTTTCCTCGGATCAGAGCCGAACCGCTACCCCGCTCCTTTTACGAGTGCAAGAGCAAACTCAATCCTTTCCACGACTCAGGATCAAACCAATACACCGCTCTTTTTATGAGGTCAAGAGCAAACTCAATCCTTTCCACGGCTAAGGATCATACCGGTACACCGCTCTTTTTACGAGTTCAAGAGCAAACTCAATCCTTTCTACGACTCAGGATCAAACCGGTACAATTGTCTGAAATCTTATAGAAACACTTCACAACTCTCTAAAGTAATAGATTTACAATTTTCTCACAATACAATAGATATCTCTCTCAAGAATAAGATAAAAAAGAAATAGAATTGGAAGCTTTGGAGAGAACAACAATGGAGGATTTCATAAAACTTAAAATAATGCACATGTCCAAATAATAATATTGATACCAATATCGATGCATCATCATAGGCATTCTAATATATCATCAGAACTTTGAAATTCACTCACATCCATATTCTCCCCCTATATTAATGTTTCAATGAATTATGAAACATCACAACAACGAAGTAATTCTTTAATTATAAAATATCAATGAAGTGATTCATTAATTACAAAATAACAAATTTAGAGCATATTTTTCCTAATTTTCTCCCCCTTTGTTTGTCATCATAAAAAGAAAAATAAAAGAATAATAAAAGAATGACATGCTCCCCTAGGAACATGCCTATAATTAAGATTATAAAATTCAAGATATATCACACCGAGTAATTCCAAACTCAAATTCAAGATATATCACACCGAATAATACCAAGTTCAAACCTTTTTTTGCAAAAAAATTCTTCATTTAACGACTTGGTAAAAATATATGCTAATTGATCATTAGAGTTTACAAAATCAAGAATAATAGGTTCATTTTGCACATGTTCTCTAATAAAATGATGTCTAATGTCAATATGTTTAGTTCTATAATGATGAACAGGATTTTTTTGTTAAATTAATAGCACTGGTGTTATCACAAAATATAGGCACGCTATCAAATTTTAATCCAGAATCACAAAGAGTTTGTTTCATCCAAAGAATTTGAGCACAACAACTAGCAACCGCAATATATTCCGTTTTGGTAGTAGATAAGGCAACCGAATTTTGCTTTTTACTAAACCAAGAAACTAATGAACTACCAAGAAATTGACAAGTTCTACTAGTACTTTTACGATCAAGTAAACTTCCCGCAAAATCCGCATCAGAATATCCTACTAATTTAAACTCAACATTTCTAGGATACCACAATCCTAAATTAATAGTCCCAAGCAAATATTTAAATATTCTTTTAACGACATGTAGATGAGATTCCTTAGGACAAGATTGAAACCTAACACAAAGACATACACTAAACATAATATCAGGTCTACTAGCAGTCAAGTAAAGTAAAGATCCAATCGGACCTCGATAAGATTTTATATCTACACCTTTACCTTTTTCATCCTTATCAAGCTTGGTAGATGTGCTCATTGGAGTTTTTGCAATCTTACCTTCATTGAACTTGAACCTTTTCAGTAAATCCTTGATGTACTTCTCTTGATTTAGGAAGATACCATCTTTCAGTTGTTTGATTTGAAGTCCAAGAAAGAAACTGAGCTCTCTCATCATACTTATCATACATTTAGAAAATTCTTCCCATAAAGAAGGATTAGTAGAACCAAATATATTATAATCCACATATATTTGCACTAATACATATATTTTTCTTTAATTTTAATAAAGAGAGTAGTGTCGAGCTTACCCATTTTGAAATCATTCTCAATAAGAAAATTACTAAGTCTATCGTACCAAGCTCTTGGAGCTTGTTTTAAGCCATAAAGAGCCTCTTTCAACTCATAGACATGATGTGGAAAATCAAAATTTTCAAATCGAGGAGGTTCTTTTACATAAACTTCTCCATAATATAACCATTTAAGAATGCACTTTTCACATCCATTTGATATAATATAAAAATTTTGTAAGAACAAATGCAAGTAACATTCTAATAGCTTCTAATCTAGCAACGGTCTATACCTTCCTCCTGACATTAACCTTGAGCTACAAGTCTAGCTTTATTTATAATCATATTCCCATTTTCATCAATTTTATTTTTAAAAATCCATTTGGTTCCAATAATCGAAATATTAGAGGGTATAGGGACTAATTCCCAAACTTTATTCCTTTCAAATTGATTTAGTTCTTCTTGCATAGCTAAAATCCAAAACTCATCATTTTCGGCATCCTTAAGACTTTTTGGTTAAATTTGAGAAACAAAAGCAAGATTATTAAATAAATTAATAGAGGAACGAGTTTTCACACCTTGGTCGGGATTACTAATAATCAAATCCTTGGGATGAGATGAGGCATACCTCCATACTTTTGGCACTGATGAAAAACTTTCTTCCTTCTTTTCATATAAGCTCACTTCTTCTTTACTGGAAAGATTTTCCTTTCCTTTGTCATTGACAAGTAAATCTCCAAAATTTCTTTCTAAAGTATCCCTAGAAATAGACTCATTAGAAATATCTTTGCAAGATTTATCAAATACTACATGCATAGATTCTTCTATAACTAAAGTTCTCTTATTAAAAACTTATAAGCTTTACTAATAGATGAATAACCAAGAAAAATACCAATATCCGTCTTAGAATCAAATTTTCCCACCTTTTCTTTGTTGTTCAAAATAAAACATTTGCAACCAAAAATTTTAAAATACCCAATATTTGGAATTTTATTATGAGAAAGTTCACAAGGAGTTTTATCTAATCACGGTCTAATTGAAACTCTATTTGAAACATAACATGCGGTATTAACAGCTTCCGTCCAAAAATATTTAGGTAAATCCTATTCATTTAACATTGATCTAGCAAATTCTTGTAAAGTACGATCTTTTCTTTCAACTACACGGTTTTGTTGAGGAGTACTTAGAGAGGAGAAATCATGATAAAAACCATTATCTTCACAAAAAAATTCAAATGCTACACGATTTCCACTCCATGGTCACTCCTAATTTTAGTAATTAAAAAACCTTTTTCATTTTGGACTAGTTTTACAAAACAAGCCAATCTTTTCAAAACATCATTTTTATGTTTTATCATCAAAATCCAAGTAAATCTCGAAAAATCATCCACTATCGCAAAGACATAGTAATTCCCTCCATAGCTAGCTATTTTAGATGGGCCAAAGAAGTCCATATGTAATAGTTGAAGAGGTCTAGTAGTAGAAATCACATTTTTAGATTTGAAAGAGGACTTGGTTTGCTTACCCATTTGACAAGCATCACAGATCTTATCTTTTTCAAATTTGAAGTTAGGAAGGCCTCTAACTAATGAATTTCTTGAGATATCTGAAATCAAATGCATACTAGCATGTCCTAATCTTTTATGCCATAAACAAGAATTATCATGCAAAGCCAAAAGACATTTATCATTTATTGGACAATCATTTAAATCAATAATGTACACATTGTTATCCCTATTTCCAACAAACAATACTTTTCTATCACTACCATTTTCAATTATGCAATTATTTTTATGAAATATCACTCTAAAACCTTTATCACATAATTGACTAATGCTAAGTAAGTCATGCTTTAAACCATAACTAAAAGTACATTTTCGATGAGAGTACCAGGGTCATTACCTATAGTACCCTTACCAATTATTTTACCTTTCTTGTTGTCGCCAAAAGTTACTAAGCAGCCCTCCTTCTTGGAAAGATTCACAAACTTGGATTGGTGTCCCATCATGTGTCTTGAGCAACCACTGTCCAAATACCACTTATTTTTTCTTGGAGTCTTTCAAATAAATCTATAAATAAAGATATTCAAAATTGACCTTTTGGTACCCATACTTGTTTGGGTCCTAACAAGTTAGTTTTCAAGAATTTAGGAATCATGCTTGCATTCATATTAAAAAACTTACCACACGAGAAACAAACAACATCATGCAGAAATTTATTTCTTGGACTAAGTTTATGTACTCTATTTTCAATAGAAAAATTATTTCTTAAAACATTGTTAAATTTTATATTTTGAGAAAATTTTCTTCCGGAAGTAATGTTTTGAGAATTTTTCAATTTAAAGCAATTAGGTCTAATATGACCTTCAACACCACAATAATGACATATTGGCACAAATCTAGATTTATCATACTCATATACAAATTTGCATGTGTTAGCTTAGGCATAATGGGGGATGGTTTAACCAATATTGTTTTAGAACTCGAAGGAGTAGAACATTCATCAATATAGCCTAATCCTCTCCTATTATCATAAGGCTTACCTGCTTCAATTATTTTATTTAATTTTTGATCACTTATAGTTAACTTTTGAATAGACTCTTTAGCTTTAGGAAGTTCATGTATAGTATTTGATTTCTTTTCTGTGAGTAATTTAATTAACTTATCTTTTTCATAACAATCATGCTCAAGAAACTTAATTTTATGAAGTAATGCAGTTTTCTCATCACAATCATTTACATGCTTTTCATACGGTATATCAAATTTTACAACATTATGATTATTCTCTCAAAAGCAAGAAATTTCATTTAATAAAGACTCATTTTTAATAATTGAAGCCTTATATTTCTTTTGAAGCATAACATACTTTGAACCAAGTTTTTCTAAATCAAGTTGCATCTCCTCAAAATCTTTAAATAATTCATCGTAAGAAGGAGAATCAAGAATTACCTCGTCTTCATCCTCTTTGTTTTCCTGAGCCATGACTTCATCCTCTTTGTCACCATGAGTCATGAAGCAAAAATTTGCTACTTTTTCATCACTTAGAGATTCATTTGCATACATTTTATTATGAGCTAACATGCTAATTTTTGTTTCATTAACTTGATTTGTTCAGTTACTTCAAGAGTTTTCCAAATTTCATATGTTGTACAACACATACATACTCTATTAAATTCATCATTAGGGTACAATAAAGATAATTTATAGCACTAGCATTAAAAGAACATTTTTTTTATATCATGTTCATCAAATTCATTCTCTAATTTAAGCTCCTCAATGTTATTAACAATTTTTATTGGAATGAAAGGACGTTTACTAACATTCAACCATAATTCATAATCAATCGATTGCAAATAAATTTTCATTCTAGCTTTCCAATATGTATAATTTGTTCCATTAAAATAAGGAGGTCTAGAGGTTGATTGTCCTTCACAAAAACCATTTTTAACACTTAGATTTGCCATAATCTCTAGAAATAAAGTTTATATATAAAAAAAACTTAATTAGAGCAACCGGGCTCTGTTACCAATGGATATGACAACCCTAGAGGGGTGAATAGGGTTTCAACAATGTAATTATTAATTTTTTTTTAAATAACAATCAAAATATCATCCAATAAAACTTAACAATAATTTAGAATTTAAATAGGAAAAGGGTTAGAAAATATAAAATCTTAGTTTTATAGTGGTTCGGTCAAACTCGACCTACTCCACTCCCCAAGCGCCTCTTGAAAATTTGAATAAAACTTTCTGACTCTTTCCTCGGATCAGAGCCCAACTGCTACACCGCTCCTTTTACGAGTGCAAGAGAAAACTCAATTCTTTCCATGACTCAGGATCAAACCGGTACACCGCTCTTTTTACGAGTTCAAGAGCAAACTCTTTTCCACAGCTCAGGATCAAACCGGTACACCGCTCTTTTTACAAGTTCAAGAGCAAACTCAATCTTTTCCACGACTTAGGATCAAACCGGTACAATTGTCTGAAATCTTATAGAAACACACCACAACACTCTGATTTAATAGACATCTCTCTCACGAATAAGATAAAAAAAAAAAGAACTTGAAAATTTGAATAAAACTTTCTGACTCTTTCCTCGGATTACTCCACTCCCCAAGCGCCTCTTGAAAATTTGAATAAAACTTTCTAACTCTTTCCTCGGATTACTCCACTCCCCAAGCGCCTCTTGAAAATTTGAATAAAACTTTCTGACTCTTTCCTCGGATCAGAGCCCAACTGCTACACCGCTCCTTTTACGAGTGCAAGAGAAAACTCAATTCTTTCCATGACTCAGGATCAAACCGGTACACCGCTCTTTTTACGAGTTCAAGAGCAAACTCTTTTCCACAGCTCAGGATCAAACCGGTACACCGCTCTTTTTACAAGTTCAAGAGCAAACTCAATCTTTTCCACGACTTAGGATCAAACCGGTACAATTGTCTGAAATCTTATAGAAACACACCACAACACTCTGATTTAATAGACATCTCTCTCACGAATAAGATAAAAAAAAGAAATAGAATTGGAAGCTTTTGGAGAGCAACAATGAACGCTTTTAAAAAAAATTAGATCGAGGAAACAAATGTTCTGTGTGTTGTGTTATGAAAAATATCAAGAGGTGATGAGTTTAAATAGCGATCAAGTTGTAAAAATAGAAATTGATACGAACCACTAAAACGTGAATCGAAACGTGGACCACGAAAAATAATAAAAATTATAGACCACATGTTTCATTTAAATTTAAAAAAAAAATATATATATATATATATATATATATATTAACATATTGAAATATAATAATATAATAAAAAAAATGTAAATGAAAACCATGGTAAGATTTTAAAATTAATCGAAAAGTTTTATAAATCTAATTGAAATATTATAAACGTAATTGAAATGATTTTTTAATTCAAATAATTTTCCTTTTCAAAACTACTTTCCATAAACGTAAATGAAATCATTATAATTTCTTTCCATAGAGTGACAACTAGTTTTCATAAATGTAAATGAAATCATTATAATTTTCTTCCATTTAAAAGTAACAACTAGTTTTCGTAAATGTAAATGAAATCATTATAATTTCTTTCCATTTAAAAGTAACTAAAAACTTTTATAAATGTAATTAAAAACTCCACCATTTGTTACTCTACCAAATTTATAAATGTCATACTTCGATTGGTCTATGATGTCAATTTTGTCGCTAGTCCATGATGTCAATTTTGTCACCACATCATCACGTCAGGTATCTTGTTTTTAATTTGATTGGTCCATGATGTCAATTTTGCCACCACATCATCACGTCAGGTATTTGTTTTGATTGGAAGTTCTTCATTTTATCTCTAATTTGAGTGAACCAAAAAAGACGTTGAAATCGTTATTCCCAACCTTACACTGTGGACAAAAATACTGAGAATTGTTAATAATGGAAGGTAGGATTGTTATCATCAAAACATCAATTAATTAATTAATTAAAATTAATTAATTTGAGATTAAGGCGAAGAAGCCAACAATGGGTATCATAAAAAGGGGAGATTGTTGGCTTTTTCGGCCTTAATCTCAATTAATTAATTAATTAATTAATGTTTTGATGATAACAAACCTACCTTCAAATATTAACCATTCTCAGTATTTTGTCCACAGTGTAGGGTTTGGAATAATGATTTCAACATCTTTTTTGGTTCACTCAAATTAGAGATAAAACGAAGAAGTTTCAGTCAAAACAAGATACCCGACGTGATGATGTGACGGTAAAATTGACATCATGGACCAATCAAATTCAAAACAAGATACCTGACGTGGTGATGTGGTGACAAAATTGATATCATGGACCAGCGGCAAAATTGACATCATAGACCAATCGAAGTATGACATTTATAAATTTTGTAGAGTAACAAATGGTGAAGTTTTCAATTACATTTATAAAAGTTTTCGGTTACTTTTAAATGGAAAGAAATTATAATGATTTCATTTACATTTATGAAAACTAATTGTTACTTTTAAATGAAAAAAAGTAACAAACACTCTGTTTTCTTGAGGGTCATAAAATAGACCACCTTTCGTCTCTTTGGGGTATCCTATGAATAGGCATAATTTTGAACGACATTCTAATTTCTTGGGGTTTTGCACCAACACATGTGCTGGGCATCCCAAAACGTATACAGCAGTCTCCACTACATATCCTCAAAACGAATCAGGCAGTTGAGCGAAACTTATCATAGACTGAACCATGTCTAACAGAGTTCTATTTCTCCTTTCTGATACACCGTTCTGTTGAGGCATATCAGGGGCTGAGAGTTGAGACGTTATTCCATGTTCTATCATATAGACCTGGAATCTTAAGTCTATATACTTTCCACCTCGATTTGATCAAAGTGTTTTAATAGTTTTTCCTAATAGATTCTTAACCTCAGTCTTATACTCTCTGAACTTTTCAAGAGCTTTGAACTTGTGACGCATTAGGTAAATATAGCCATATCTTGAATAATCATCAATAAAACTGATGAAATATTCATACCCTTCTCGTTCTTTGACATTCATTGGACCACAGAGATCTGTATGCACGAGTTCTAAGGTTTCTTTGGCTCTATTAAAGGGAATGGACTCTTCATCCACGTAGCGGAAGCATTGGGAACTGTTTTGATTTTTATTAAGAATTAAAACAAAGCAATAAATAGAAGAGTAAGAACTCTACTTTTGTAGAAACCCTAGCTTGCAAAACTCCTCGGATTATTCCAACTATGCAGAAGTTCTTGAACATTCCTCAAGATCTTCCTTACTATGACTCGAACACAAGGTCAAGGCTTGTAGGAGCCTCTTGAAAGAAAATCCCAAAGGGATTGGAGAAAGGGTTTCGAGAATTCTCTGGAGATGTAATTTCATTCTCGAGAGAAAGTGGGAGAGATCGATGTGTCTTTGGCTCAACCTGAAGATACTATTTATAGGGACCTTCGGAGAATATTTGTCAAATAATATATTTGCATATTTAATATATTACAATATTATACCTTATATAAATCATATTTAGATATTATAAGATATCCTAATATACATTTAATTAATTTGAATCTCATTCAAATTTCAAATATATTTTTGTTTAATGTATCAAAATACATTAATTGATTTAATATTTAATTGTATCAAATATAATAAATATATTTTTTCTTTTTATTATATCTAGTATATTAAATAGTAATTTGAACCTTTCAAATTAATATGTTTTTGTCCATTTATATTTTACATATCTAATATATTAAATATTAATTTGAACACTTTAAATTAAATATATTTTCTCTATTTATTAAATATTAATTTGACATTTCAAATTTTCTTTCAAATAAATTGAACATTTTAGCGTTACTGAGCTAGCAAGGGGACCTTATGGACCTGCAGATTATAAGCTCAATGATACAAAATTAATTAATTAAACTCTTTAATTAATCAATTTCCATTCTAACTATAGGTCACTCCACTATAGCCCTAGAGTTGCACTCTTATGCACGGTAGGACAAGTTATGTCTATCAATATAATCATTACAAGCAAGTCAATCCTTCACGAGTTGTTCATAATTACAGCTGGGTTAAAAGTCTGTTTTACCCCTGTAATTACATCTTTCACCTTAAGTACCACTGATTCTCTAATGAACAATTTGTCTATGATCCAATCATAAACCAAGTCCCTCTCGGGCCAATGAGAGGGTGGGTCCCCATTGTTCAAGTCTCGAAATCAGTACTTAAGAGAACAACTCGTCTACTTTTCTTATATGGAAAGGAGTGAATTCCATCTCATGATATTATGTTCCCAACTCCCTATTTGGTCAAGTCCCCAAAATAGTAGGCATATTGAATCGGCTAAAAGAGCCATTCTCACCTAGGTAAATGAAACTGTTACATTATGGAGCCAGCTGGTTATTTATAGCTTGGTCAACGGTTATATCCGGTAAAGCTATATATGGTAAATAGCTATATATACTAGATGGTTAAATCTGGTAAAGCTATATATAGTAGATGGCTAAATCTGGTAAAGTTATATATATAGTAAACTTAACTATATATATAGAGGTTTGAAAATGTACTTTCTGTACTCTCTGTATTCTCTCTTACTGTACATATTTGAAGACATCAATATAAATCCTTTTAGCCAGAGTTCTCCTTGCACTTTTCTCTATCCTGTTCTTTGTGTTCATCAAGATCGAGCGTGTGCGTTGTTGTGCGATCCTAACAACTGGTATCAGAGCTAGGAAAACTTCACCACGATTTGTGAAGATGGAAAGTTCAAAGATTGGAATTGAGAAGTTCGATGGATCCGATCTCAGTTTCTGGAAGATGCAGATTGAAGATTATCTGTACCAGAAAGATCTTCACGAACCTCTGTTGGGGGTGAAGCCGGATACCATGACCACAGAACAGTGGAAACTCAAGGATCGACAAGCCTTGGGGCTAATCCGGTTGACGCTATCCAGAAACGTGGCGTTCAACATTATCAAGGAGAAGACAACGTCAGATCTATTGAAGGCGCTGTCAAATATGTATGAAAAACCATCGGCTATGAACAAGGTGTATTTGATGCGGAGATTGTTCAATCTATAGATGTCTGAAGGTGGACCTATTGCTGATCATATAAATGAATTCAATATGATCATAAGTCAACTAAGTTCGGTGGAAATTAATTTCGAAGATGAAATTAAAGCGTTGATTTTGATGTCATCCTTACCCGAGTCATGAGATACTGTTGTTGCTGCAATCCGCAGTTCCCGAGGGTCTGATAAACTGAAGTTTGGTGAAATTCGAGATGTAGTTCTCAGCGAAAGTATTCGCAAACGGGAAACTGGAGATTCATCAGGCAATGCTCTCAGTGTTGATCGAAAGGGAAGAAGTAAATCAAAGAGCTCAAACAAACATGGGCGATCAAAATCAAAGACCTAGAGAAAAATCTCCAAATAGACCAAATGTAACGTGTTGAAATTGTGGAGAAAAAGGTCACTTTCAGACAGGTTGTACAAGACTAAAGAGGAAGCAGAATCACAAATCTGGAGATGATGATGATTCTATAAATTAAGGAGAAGACATTGAGGATGCTCTAATCCTCAGCGTGGACAGTTCGATTGAATCCTGAATTTTGGATTCAGGTGCATCTTTTCATTTGTCTCCAAATAAAGAGTTGTTTCGGAATTTCAAGTCTAGAAATTTCGAGAAGGTGTATCTTGCCGACAACAAAGATTTGGAGATTAAAGGAAAAGAAGATGTCTGCATAAAAACTTCGGCAGGAAATCAGTGGACATTAAAGGATGTCAGATATATTCCTGATCTAAAAAAGAACCTGATCTCTATTGGTCAGTTGGACAGCACAGGTTATGCAACAAAGTTAGGGAAGAGTTCGTGGAAGATTATGAAGGGTGCCATGGTGGTAGCACGTGGCTCAAAATCTGGAACCTTATACACCACTGCAGGGTGTATGAACATAGCTGCTGTTGCTGACAATGCTTCAAATTCAAGTCTACGGTACAATAGACTTGAACATATGAGCGCAAAAGGAATGAAGAGGCTGGCTCCGAAAGGAGTTTTAGAAGGTTTGAAATCTGTTGATGTGGGTCGTTGTGAGAACTACGTTATGAGCAAGCAGAAAGGAGTTAGCTTCACAAGAACCACCAAAGAATTGAAGAAAGTGCGGTTGGAAATGGAACTATATGTGGAGCAAGGTTTGACGAAGCAAGTGGGAGTTGAGCTTGAGTTGCAGGAAAACTCACTTAGTGATGTGGTAGCAGACACTCATGAAACTCGAACCTCGTTACGTGATTTTCGAGGCTTCAAATCTCGAACCGTGACGAAAATAAAACTAAAAGTAGAATTAAATTAAACATTCAGATAATGCAATTTAAAACCAAACAATATCTCGACTAGAACAAATTGAAAGGCAATGCAAACATGTGTTGTTAAAGGTTTGTTACAAACGGAGAAAGGGTTCGGGGTACTGTTTCGAACGAAATATAAACGATCCAAAGTACATAGACTAGGTCGACACTCATAAACGACCCTCAAGTGACAATGCAGCTCTCAAACGCTCCCCCACCTCGAGCGACAGTTAGCAAAGACATGAAAAAGAAATCTAAAATGCAATGAGTAAAAAAGTACTCGGTAAGTAGCCTACTTGTAGGCTCTCATCGCATCCAGTTCCTGGTAGGTTTCCACGGGCTTTTCTCTACGCTCTAGGAAGTTTGGGCTTAACTCTATAGTTTGGCTGACCTTTTGAGGAGGCTTTCAACGGTGTCGTGGTGTAGTTGGTTATCACGTCAGTCTAACACAAAATTAATATAGGTGAGGAGTTAATTTATGTAGATGAAGTCAATTTAATACACTTACAATAATTTCATTTAACATATTTTATTAATTTTAGTTTTTTTATATTATTTTATATTCCATAGTTAGTACATTCTTTTACTTTTGTTATTTTGTTTAGGTTGTTTTATAATATTTTATTATTTTTAGTTTATTTTAGAGCTAATATCGTAATACATTTTTCTTTTTATTATTTTGTTTTGTTATATTTTTTTAAAAAAATTAATATATTTGACTTTCTTTCCTAGTGTATAATATATATATATATATATATATATATATATATATATATATATATATATATATATATATATATATAGTAGGTAGGTGAAGCGAATTTAATACGGTTAAAATGGTTAAAGGCAAAATGTAATTTAATGATAGGCAAAATCTTCTGGATAATTTAATACACTTAAAATTGAGAGAAATAGGGAAAATGAATCCAAATTTAACCGGAATTATTCTAAAAGTTGAGGGGAAGAAGAAACTAAAAGTAATAAATATTATAAAATAAACTAAATAAAATAATAAAAAAGTACTATGATATTAATTATAAAATAATATAAAAATTAAAAAAAATATATATTAAAAGAAATTATGGTGAGGGTATTAAATTAACTCTACCTACAACAATAATTAACTTTACTTACGATATTAATTTTTTTTATAACATTTAAAAAGAAATTTAGAATATATTAAAAAATTAGAGTGTATTAAATTGACTCTACCTACCTATCACATAAATTAACTTCTTATAATATTGATTTTTTATGTACTTAAAAAGAAATTTAAAAAATACTTTAAAAAATTTAAATAAAAAAAAAATATTATAAAATAAACTAAAGAAAATAATGTATTAAGGTATTAATTTTTTTTATTTTTAATATACTCACAATGAAATTTAAAATTTATTTAAAAAATATAATAGAAAAGAAACTAAAAATAATAAAAGATTATAAAAGATTAAATGACTAGTTCATAAATATCATACCATTGTGGAGTAATGAAAGATTAAATGACTAGTTCATAAATTTCATGAGAGCTTAAAGTGGACAATACCATTGTGGAGTAATGAAAGATTCAATGACTAGTTCATAAATTTCTCTAATTCAAGCATATAACATGCGTCCAAACAATTAATTACATTTCTTCAATAAAATTCCAAACAATTAATTACAAGCTCAATGTGTGTTCGAGGGCACGGTTCTAGGGTTTATCAAGCAAAAAGGCTCTTAAATTTTGTCGTAGAGGTCTAAAATAAATCAATGTGTATTCGAGGGTACGGTTCCCGGGCTTATCAAGCTGGAAGGCTCTTAAACGTTCTCGTAGAGGTCTAAAATAAATCTGGATTATAAAAATAAAAATAAAGATAAAAATTGCAAAGATGGGGTCGCCCCGACTTGGGCTGGAGACCTTCAGTGTGTTAGATTGACGTGATAACCAACTACACCACGACATTGG